>NW_027069552.1:1358125-1477847 GCF_002906115.3 Quercus suber | reverse complement strand
GAACTTAGATCAAGGGTTAGTAGATCAAATGCTTATCCTTGTAATTTTCAATTTCTAGATTGTAACTAGGAAACAAAGCCATGTACTTTATCTTAGATTGTATCTAGGACCAAAGCCATGTAATTTCCTATGTTCAATGTAAATTCAATTTCAAATTAATAAAATGAGGAATTTTTCAATTATGGTTTTCTTATTTTTCCAATAATTAAATAAGTGGCGACTCCATTGTAAAACCCTTAATCTAAAGGGGAAAATATAACTAGTCGAACCTCCATTTTGAGAGGCAATAACACGACTCCACCTATTCACGTGGGTTTGGCTCAACAAACATAAAAATGGGCCGGGGGCACGGTCTCTCACAATATAGTATGTGTGAAGGGTAAGAAAGTCACATTTAAAATCCTCCAGGCAGAGAGTTTTGCGGGTACTTCGCGAGATGGCTTGTCTCGCGAAGTACTCACCTAGTACTTGACTCTTTAGCTTTTAGCATGTGCTTCTCACGTGGCTTTTTCACGAGAACCTTTACTCGCGAACTTCTTTGTGAGCTAGTCGCAAAACTACACTGATCTTTATTGTATGCTTGATTTTTCACCAACTTAATATTAAACTCAATACAATAAAATCCCACAAAATACAAGGAACAAAATTAATGCAATTACAACACTTTTTGTCATGCAATAAAGTCAACATAAAACATAATTGTTGTTAAGGTCCAAAATATCACAAATATTGTATTAAGGACCAAAACATTACAAAGTTGAAATTTAAAAACCATTTGGGCTTTCAAAGAAGGGACAAGGCCCAAATCTGCCAGTTAAGGACTACTTAAAATAAGTAGGAGGGGGTCTAAACCCATAAATGGGTAAGCTTTGGGCCTTAGGAAATAAAGGGAAAAGGGAAAAGGAAGCTCAGCCCAGCCTTTGTGAGAGAAATTTGCTGGGGAGCTTAGATAGGGAGCTTAACTAGGATACCTGGGGATATGCAGAAGGAGATCGGCTAGAATTGAGACAGCTCAAGGAAGCGTGCCTATGAATGCAAAGAACGAGGGTGGATATGTCCCATCAGCCACCTATGCCGCCCATGGTTTAGAAAAAAGGCCGATGACTTAGGAATCAGCACTTCATGAAAAGAAGTCTGGTACCTCAGGGAATGCAGGAAGATGGACCATGAAGGAAGGTGGTTGGTGATCTTTCAGTCTGACAGAGAGGAATCTGCCCATTTAGAGAAAATAACAAAAGGTGAAGTAGTCAAAAGGTGGGTCTGAAAAGTAGCATCTAGAAGTTTTGGAAAAAGAAAATTGAAAGTCAGCTCTTAGGACCTCCCAAAAGAGGAAGGTCAACTAGGGACTTTTTTTGGGGGGCGGGGGGAACCTCAAAAGGGGAAAATAATGAGAAAATAAGGAAGGGATCAGCCACCAATGTTGCTGACACAACATTGGTTCTAGTCAACAACGCATTCAATGCCCTGCTGTTGAAGTTTGCCACCTTGATCTTGGCTTCATCCCAATCGGCCAGCGCTTCCTTTGGCTTAGTCCAGCCAATCTCTACAGCTTGCCACACCTTTTCATCTAAGGACTACAAAAAAACTCTTGTGCGTACTTTCTAGTATGCATTTTTAGTCCCATCAAATAAAGGAGGTATAATTAACGACTGTCCTCTATCCATGACAAACAGGGGTCAATGGATCAAACACAGCAAAGATTAAAACCTAATCAAAGCGTGTCTGCTCTGATACCACTTGATAGGCCACAAATTAAATTGACCCCTTGTGATAGAAATTAATTAATTAATTAACCAAGTTATTAATTAATCAATTTATCATGCAAACGCGTAGTAGCACAAACAAATCACCAAATAACTAAATATGTAGCGGAAATTAAATGACACGATGATTTGTTTATGAATGGGGAAAAACCTCGCGGCAAAAACCCCACCGGGTGATTTTCAGGTCACCACTCCTGAAACTCCACTATTATCAAATCAAGCGGTTACAAGTAAAGGAATCCCAAGTATCTTACCAACCTACAGTTGAGCCCTTACCCCAATATCCAATTGGACTTGATCTGTAGTGACAGTTCCCACATTTGATGCACGGCTCCCAAGTACGTGACTAACTAATGGCAAATCCTAGTACACGACTTTAAACACCAACTTGAAGGAGAGGTTGACTGCAAAGTTCTTCAGTTCATCCTACATGATTAAGATTGAGAAGATGCTCGGTCACAAAACCCTTTGGTGCAAAAATACATAGCAACTTCTTCAGAAGAGATGAACTAGGGCAAAAACTTTGTCTCTGGTCACAATTTGCTTGAACAGAGTTTGCTCAATGCTTGTGCAACTTGTGAACACTTTGACGGTCCTAAAAAGAATCCTTTTATATGTTTAGGGTTAGGAGAAAAGAAGGCCCAAAACCATATTCACGGATCCCAAGAAATTAAATTAGAAAATCTAATTTTATAATTCTCAACAGATAGCAGGTGTTGAGGAACTATCGAGAAGGTGTCGAGATTTAATGAATTTGCACTTCAGCTTGTTTTTTCTTGGACAGACTTGATGACTTTAACACTTGATCTTGAAACCTTGTTTCTTGAAATATTAAAAACACCTAGAACTACCTAATTACAAATAGAGTGCGTTTTGTCAAAGGATTAGCCAATTTACATAAATGAATGACATATGTTCTTAACAAGTGAAACACATATGTCCTAACAGCATCCGAGGAAAAAAAATAAGATTTTGATTTGTTACAGAAAATAAAAGATAAAAAGACGAAGAATATTTGAGTTTACACGTGTGTGAGCATAAACCTGAGCACTTCATTATTGCCGCTGTTGTTGCGGTATTAACGAAGTAGTATTAATTACTCCAGGTGGCATTCTGTCTCTCACATCCAACGATGGATCATCAATCCTACGGATGATGTTTTTCTTTAGAATCTGGACGGGATAACTCCCACCCATTTTCTGGCCCCTCTATAAAGCCTCAAAGAAGACTTTCTCTCTTTTACTTTGTGATTTCTTACTCTCCAGTGAACCCAAACGTTCAAGCTCATCCTCTTCAAATCACACATCTCATTTCTGCAAAAATTTGCACAAAGCCTTCCAAGGATTTAGGGATCACTACACAATCCTGTTCGTGTAAGTTTTAATCTCCTCAAACCTTCATTTTCTCTTCGGCTAGCTTCTTTGACCTTCAAATATTCACTCCCCAGTCACCGCATTTAGTGTTTCTCATTTTTTATTTAACTAAGATGGGCAGATTCAAGTATATGGTGGATAGACCCGCCTAGATGGAGGAATTTAGGGCAACATATCACATACCTTAAGATGTGGGTTTGAGATATTGTCCTCTAGAAGGACTACTAACAAATCGAAGGGTGGGCGAAGTTATAATCCCCATCATCGCCTTCCTAGAAGGGGGAATGACTATCCCTATGGGTCCTATTACCAGAGACTATCTCCGAAACCATAGGCTTAGTCCTGACCAGTGTGCGCCCAACGTCTTTAGGATCTTAGGAGCAATTGAGGATTTGAACCGTCACTTAGGCTTGGGACTCACCTGGCTTGATGTGGTACGCATGTACGAGTGTCACAGCTAGAAGGGAGCGGGATATTATCTTAAATCCCGATCCGACATTGTTAGGCTCCTCTCCTACCTTCCCAAATCTAATAAAGGGATGAAAGACGATTATTTGATCGTTTCGGGCGCGTAGCATGACGGTCTTCATTGCCCAACCCAACCAGGAGAGCCAGGTGGGCCATCTTAGATTTAGGTCTCCTAACAACAGATTTAGGATCTTAGTTTTTTAATAATTTTTATTTTCTTTGTATCAATATTTTCAAGTTTCTGAATATACTTAATTATGTTGTGATGTAACAGATAGAGAACACGTTACTCCTTGGCTTAGCCTCACAAACGTTGCCACGCTCAACTACCTATTAAGATCAGAAATTTTTGTAAGTGAGGACGAACAACTCCAAGCTGTTCCTCTTATTCTCGGCTACGATCCGAAGTCGAAAGATTTTCAGTCGGTTAGCAATGCTATAAGGCAGGGAGATTATTGATTAAATCGGGTAGACGTCTCTCGGCCAAATTTTTTTTCACCATTCGATCTTCCTCCCGTACCACATCCAAACCCACAGGGTATACCACAGCTCATTCAACCGGTTCAACAGGTTCCTCTGGAAGTAGCTGTAGAAAGAGAAAGAGTTGCTTCTTCGACCTCTTTGCTTAAGGAACAGATCGATCAGTTCAAGTTTGAAGAAGAAGCTTCAGGAGGGGTTCAGGTCGTTCAAGTTTCGAATGCCAAGGAGGAGATTGACAGGCAATCCAGTGCTCTCCCTCCTGTTTTGATAACTGCTCTTCCAAACGATTCTTCAGAAGAGGAAGACATGGAAAGTCTCAAGGACTTGATGAAGAATAGAAATAAAAAAAGCTAGGGCCAAAGAGACTAGTACGTCTCAACCAGTTGTCAGTCTTCCTTCACCACCCTCTCAGGTTCCTTCTGATCTCGACTTAAAGCAACTACCAGATCTGAAGAAGAAAAGGCCCCTCGCAGATAATGAAGAAAGGGAGGTGGCACCTCAAAAAGAAGCCAAACAACAGAAAGTAATAAAGGACCAATGAAGCAAGAGGGCTTCGTCCACCGATAGCTGAGATGACCTTCTTGCTGCTGAGGTGTGCCGAAGACCGCGCACCTGGTCCCTTAAGCTGGAACTGGATGATGCCCCTATTCCCTGGGATACATCCATCAGAAATTATCATAGGGGGAGGGTAGGTTTAGTTGCTGAAGCCTTAGAGCAACCACTTCTTATTCCGAAGGACATGGAGTCTTACAGGCGCTTCAGCTAATATGAACTTTTCTTATCCCTCAAAAGGGATTTAGCCTTGGTAAGTGAATTAATCCACTTCTTTAGTTAAAATATTGATCTTTTTATTCGCTCCTTTTTCTTTGCTTTATATTGAAATTCTTCATTCTACTATGTAGATTACCCAGCAGGTTTATATGGCCGAAGAGTGGAATAAGAGGACTTACAATGAAGCCCAGGCCGAGGCCCACACTCGGTTTGAGGTTGAAAAGTCTCTGGCAATCTGAAGGAAGATTACTCTTAGCTGTCTGAGCAGCTGAAAGAGGTGACAAAGGACAGGAATAGCCTTAATGCTAGCCTGAAGAATGTTACAAAGCAAGCCGAAAACCAGCGCAGCCAGATACACATGCTTGAGACCAATCTGGAGACAGAGAGGGAGTTGGTGCAAGGTCTTCGAGCTGAGCTTTAGAAGGCTAAGGAAGCTGCTTAATTGGCCGAGAAGAATGCCCTGTTGGCCAAGGAAGCAGTGGAGGCTGAGAGAGAGGTAGCATATAAGCTTGGGGGTGGAGGAGATCCAGATCAGACTTACTGAGGAGTTCGCAAAGGTCTGTAGAGAGTACTGTGAAGTAACTTGGGATAAAGCCCTCGATGCTGCTGGGGTCCCTTCAGAGTCCAACTTGAGGCTGCCTGGGGGTGTTTACTATTACCCTAACATTTGCGAACTCCTAGAAAATTCGGAGCAGCGTATAGTCGACTAGATCCTTCCTGATCCTATTGAAGCACCCAAGGAGTTTGGTCAGGCTGGTGGGACGGGTAAGCAATCTGAGGAGGTTCAAGAAGAAAGTAAAGATCAAGCCCCAGATGCTGCTGTTGCTCAGCCTAACTAGACAGTTGACTCTTTGGCTCCTCAAACGAAGACTTAGATGTCTAAAAAAATTTTATTTCGTACTTGAATTAGTTTTTATTTTTTATTTTTTTTATTTTTTATTTTTTATGTAAGGGATTGTAATGTGTTTTCTTTTTAATCAATGGAATTGTTCTTTCATTTTCTATCTTCGTTGTACATGTTATGAAATTTACTATTATTGCAAATGACTGACTTGTAGTTAATATAACATAGGCAAACTTAACAATGATATCATATTAATGACGCAGACAATTTACTCAAATACTGGAAGAAAATGATTGTATAAGAATTATTAACAAACACTAAAGGCAAAGAATGATATGAAGATCTCACAGTTTTGCACGATGAGATTTATCGTAAGCTAGCATTTATTCAGATACTTAAGTTTAAATACTTAGGAGAATTGTAATGGAGTGTTAACTAACCCAAATCGTTTGGTCCGAGGACTTCAGGCAAGATTGGATTTAAGTTTAAACACTTATGAGAATTGTAATGAAGTGTTAACTAACCCAAATCATCTGGTCTAAGTACTTCATGCATGATTGGATTTAAGTTTAAACGCTTAAGAGAATTGTAATGGAGCGTTAACTAACCCAAATCATCTGGTCCGAGGACTTCAGGAATGATTGGATTTAAGTTTAAACACTTATGAGAATTGTAATGGAGTGTTAACTAACCCAAATTATCTAGTTCGAGAACTTCAGGCATGATTGGATTTAAGTTTAAACGCTTAGGAGAATTGTAATGGAGTGTTAACTAACCCAAATTATTTGGTCCGAGGACTTCAGGCATGATTGGATTTAAGTTTAAACACTTAGGAAAATTGTAATGGAGTGTTAACTAACCCAAATCATCTGGTCTGAGAACTTCAGGCATGATTGAATTTAAATTTAAATACTTATGAGAATTGTAAAGGAGTGTTAACTAACCCAAATCACCTGATTCGAGGACTTCAGGCATGATTGGATTTAAGTTTAAACACTTAGAAGAATTGTAATGGAGTGTTAATTAACCCAAATCATCTGGTCCGAGAACTTCAGACATGATTGAATTTAAGTTTAAACACTTAGGAGAATTGTAATGGAGTGTTAACTAATCCAAATCATCTGGTCCGAGAACTTCAGACATGATTGGATTTAAGTTTAAACACTTATCCAAAAACTTTATATAATAAATTGGCATATTGATCAAAGAAAAGATTCGATTAATAATAGTACCTTTTAAGGTTGTTTACATTCCAGGGGCAATTTTTTTTTTTTTTTTTTTTGTTGAGAAAATGGGTCATTTTGATTTTAGTAGCTGGAATTTAAAATTTTTGATTTAATTTCCTTATTGCTATGAATATTATCTTTCCATCTATTCCTACAAGTAATGTTACCTTCGGAAATTATTTTACAATATTTTTACAAATGGTTGATGTGGACAACTTCTTATTGATTTTCATCTAAATTCATCTTTAACATCACTTTTTTCATTTACTAATAATTACTTACCACATCCAAATGAATCATTTTCCAAACTTTATGGCTAGTACTATATGATGAAATCAGAATAAAATGTAGTATATTCTCTAAGTTGGGGTAATTTTGATTTTGATTTTTTATTTATTTATTGAGAAGATGGGTAATTTTGATTTTAGTAGCTGGAATTTAAAATTTTTGATTTAATTTCCTTATTGCTATGAATATTATCTTTCTATCTATTCCTACAAGTAATGTTACCTTCGGAAATTATTTTACAATATTTTTACAAACGGTTGATGTGGATAACTTCTTATTAGTTTTCATCTAGATCCACCCTTAACATCATTTTTTTTTCATTTACTAATAATTACTTACCACATCAATAATTTGTAAAAAATTTTGTAAAAAACTTTGCGCCTTTAGTATTACTCTCATTCCTACTCATGACATGACCATTAAATGCTAATTAAACACAAAATACGCCATGTAATTAATGTCCTAAAATTTGAGCACTATGAAATTACTTTGAAATTATTTATTTACAGTTTATTCCTTGCTTTTAACCTCTTTTTTTTTTTCCTTCCCAATTTCATAACCTATTTCTCTCTCACCTAAAATCCTAATAACCAATGTCTGTTCACAGCCATGGACACAATCCAAGTATCCAACCACCTCCTACAACAACAACTGAAATTTACTTTAACCTTCACCTTAAAAAACTATACCTTGATTACCTTCACCTTCCAAAACCTCCTCTTCCTCACCAAATCACATATCTATCTCCCTCTACTTCTCACCATTATTATCACTACCTTCAAATTTATTGACTTAATTTATTAGAATGTCTTTGTTTGTGTTTAGTTGGTATTTAACAACTGCATTATTTACTAAAAGTCTTAAACAAGCTTATAAGTTATAAGCTTTGTTTATGCAAGGTTGTAGTACACACATAATATTTATACCTAATAAGTAATAGACGTTACACATTTATAATATTACATAAATCTATGATGGATTTGAAATGAGTATTTTACATTTTCTAGGTTTAGATACATGAATTTACCTTCTAAAAAAAGATAATTGAATTTACATATAAAATACTTTACACATAATTAACGTATAATTGGAAGGATACTTGGTGTGAAATGGAGTGCAGTTAAAATATATATATATATATATAAGTGTAGTTAAAAGATAGAAACAATTGGTATCAAATAATAGAAAAATTAAAATGACATTTGGCACAAAATTTGAGTTCAATTAGAATCTAATTATGATTTTTGATTGATCTTTCTCTCAACTTTCACTTTACCGTAATATATATGATGGGCAAAAGGACAACATTAAAAACCATCACAAATGTAAAGGACTAAAATAAAAATTTTAAATTTTAAAAATCCAAAATCAAAATGATCTCAAACTAGAGATTATAATTTGTATTTTAGTCATGAAATTACGACCACATATTGAATTAGTGATTAAGTTTAATAAGTAATCACATCAGTGAAAGTCTTACATGAAGGATAACTAAAGAATTTAAAAATTAAAATAATATAAATGAGTCCAAACCTTTAAAACTCAAGGTTTAAATACATTTTTGCAGACATCATACATTATTAATTAAGACCTTTTATACCTATATGTACAAGATATTTAAAAAAAAAAAAAAAAAACTCTAAGTTTCATTTTTGCATTTCCTATTAGTGCAAGCACTTATCTATTCAACTTTGTACCACATAATTCACATAAGTGTTTTTTATATTAGGAAAACTTATATTTTTAATAGTTTAGGATCGTAATAACAAATTAAACCTTATACCTTAAAAAGTAACAAATTAAACCCTAAAAATTTTTAAAATATCAATTAAACCCTATAATTTGAAAAGTAACAAATTAAACACTAAAATTTCGAAAAGTAATAAATTAAACCTTTAATCCATCTTAAATTACAAATTCAATGCAAATGTTTCATTTGTTACTTTTGAAAATTTTGGATTTAATTTGTTATGTTTCAATATTTTTGAAACTTTAAGGTCATTTAAACTATGGACAAATTAAAGTTTAGTTACAAAATTGGTTGTAAGGCTACAACCTTATTTAATATCTTTTTATTGGAGGTGAGTTTTGACAAATCCACCAATAAATAACATCTTCTTCTTATATCTTCTATGTTCGCAAAATTTCTAAAAAATTAAAGAGTAATAGTTATGTCATCAATAAATTGTTTAAATTGTAAGTTTTTGTAGTTTAAATTTATCCATAAGATATAAACTTATAGATGATATAGTAAACAATATGCGATTGATACAAAATTTGACATGTGTATTAAGAGCATAACGAACATACAATTCAATTGTTAGATTTTCATAATATATAGTAAATTTATTTTATTGAGTAAGATTGTGTTCTTAGGTTACAACTAATTTTGTAGCTAAATTTTATCTTTGAACTATAGAGTTTAAAATATAATTTATCCTTGATAATATTTTTAGTGACCCTTGCCAGTAATTTTCCATTGAAAATGCCTATAAAAGGTAGGTGCATGTGTGGTGCTTGCTAAGAATATAGAATTAAGAATACAAACTTTTTATGGTGCGTTTTACTTTTGCATTGTTTTGGCTTCGTGGTAATTAACAATGGCCAAAGTTTTCATGATAAAATATTTTTTGATGAAAAGGTTTTCACAATATATGTTCTTTAAACTTATACCATCCATTTCATCCTTTTCATAATAATGATCATCCGACACCAAAGAATTTTTTAAAGTGGAATTCAATCATGAATTTGAGTTCCGATGAAATTTACTGATTAAACTAATTGAAATACACAAATTTTTATAAAATAAAAAATAATTAGCATAAAGACACGAAATTCAAATAAGGAGGGTACATTGCCAATAAAGGACTAAATTAAGTTGGTTTATGACTAAAATATCATATATTCCTTTGCTATATAAAAATGTATTAAGCCTTAATTAACATGTGGGGATCAATTAAGTGATAATTTGAAGACCATTATTGCATTATTTTAGTGATAACACTGTGATATCAATTATTCAAGTTAGCAATTAGCTGGCATCCAACTAAATTTAAAATAGGCTTAAAAAATAATACACAAGCTCCAAAAATGTCAATGAGAGATTCCCTTTTCATGGATAAGTACTCTCTTCCAAGGATCATGTCAGAATTGACATGCAGCAAATGTTTTGTAACTTTGTTTGCATTCAATAGTATTATCAGTTCTTCTCTCTAGGTCTCCCTGGAAACCCAGAGGTGAAAAAAGCTTTGCTTGGTGCAAACCTTTTCTCCGGTACGGTAGAATCTTTGAGTAGACATGGATGCGATCACTAATAGGTGTGCTGGGTTACGATTGTCGGCGAAGGAAAGGGCAGAAGTTGAGATACAAACCTAGGAAATGGAGGCTGGACCGATCCTAGTTGGAAAGTTCTACACAAAAAGATGGGTAAACTTGGAATCGGTAGCGAGGATTCTGAAACTAGCATGGAAAACGAAGAAAAACTTTGAGGTGAGTGATTTGGGGGAGAATAGAGCTCTGTTTCTCTTCAAAACGATGGATGATCTAGATAAGGTATTGCTACAATGTCCCTGGTCGTATGACAAGTATCTACTCGTTCTCCATAAACTCCAAACCGGTGAATCTACTCGGAAGGTGGGTCTGGATAGGGTGTCGTTCTGGATTCAAATTCATGGACTGCCCATGATGAGCCAGACCAAGGAAATAGGAATGAGAATCAGGGAAACGTTGGGGTTGGTGGAGAAAATGGACGTGGACGACAAAGGCTTATGTATGGGTGGGTGTTTGTGCATTTGCGCATCGGTAAAAACTACCGAACCATTGTGCTGGGGTCAAAAAATATGATTAGGAAAAGCAGCACCGATATGGGTAGACTTCGAATATGAATGGTTACCCATTTTCTGCTACTGGTGTAGATTGATGGACCATGACGAAAAAGATTGCTTACAGTGGATACGAAGTAAGGAGTCCCTAAGACTGGAGGAAAAACAATTTGGTGTGTGGCTGAGGGCCACACCAGAAAGGTCCCAGAAGGCTCAGCTGATTAAGGTGATGAGAAACGGTGGTCGCAGGGAGGATGGCGATGTTGACAAGACAGGTGATAGGATGGTGAGCATCCCAAGGAAGTCTATGTAGGGGTGGCAGGGGGCTAGTGGACTTCAGGTAGATACATCAGAACCTACCATCCTCGACTGGAACGATGCGGAGAATATGAGGAAACTAGAGATTTGTGCTGAGCAAGTAAAGCTGGGTTTGGCACTGGAAAAAGATTTCAAAAAGCAACTTGTAGAGATTGATGCAGAAATTCATGATAAAGTCGCCAGATTGATGAAAGAAGAGGGGGCTGAGTCTAAGGTGATGGAAAGTAGCATATGTCAGGACTCAATAATCATGCACGCCCCTTTGAATGAGCTAAGTAGTGAGGTGTGTAACGGGCCAACTCAGCAGGCCCTCGTGGGCTTACCTGAAGCGCACAGGCCCAATATGCAGTGGGCCATGGATTTTAATTCTAAACAAGCCCAACTCGAAAATAGTCTTATCTTTGCTTTAGTTAGCCCAGTGCCTATAAAGGACACCAACTCAACAAAAAAGCAGGTAAGGGGCCAGAAAAAAACAAAGACATCGTCTTTGGCAAAAGGAAAAGAGAACATGACAGGGGTGTGTGCAAACTCTTGCATGGCTGTCAAGACAGTTCGGGGCATGGATATGGAGGTTGATAAAGAGGAGGTAGGTAACAAATGAAGATGTCGCACACCTCTGATGGAGCTAGAGAAAGAAAATGGGAATGGTAAGAGAGTGAAAGTGGAAGGGGAGGTTAAGGAGCTTGGAAAAGTTCTGAAACAATATCTTGGATCAGTGGAGGCTGCAGGGCAGCCTCGCCGAACACAATGAGTGCTTTAGCTTGGAACTGTAGGGGGCTTGGGAACCCTTTAACAATTAAAACACTCCAAAAAATCATTAAGGAGGAAGATCCCATTTTAGTCTTTCTAATGGAGACTAAATTTAAGATTACGGAGATGGAAGGAATTAAAAGAAAGGTTGAGAGACAACATAGCCTGATGGTGCCAAGCCAAAATCGAGGGGGTGGATTAGCTTTACTTTGGAAGGAGACTCTACAGGTGGAACCTCTGACTTACTCACAGAGGCACATTGATGTGATAGTTAATGAGGAGGGTAGGAATAAGAGATGGAGGTTTACTGGCTTTTACGAAAATCTGGAGATGGGTAAACAGGAGGAATTGTGGTCACTGATAAGGAATCTCAGTAATAGATCGGATTTCCCTTGGGTGATTATTGGTGACTTCAATGAGCTGCTGCATGCAAAGGAAAAATAGGGGGGTAACGCACGACTTGGGGGTCAAATGAAGCTGTTTCGGGACACCATTAATAGCTGTGGATTACGTGACATGGGCTACTGTGGGTCGGACTTTACATGGAGCCAAAAACTTGGCACAAAAGGGTGGGTCCGTGAATGCTTGGATAGAGCCTTTGTTTCAACGGATTGGACAGGAATGTTCCGTACAACTAAGATTTTCCATGTAGCCAATTCGGTGTCCAATCACAGCATGTTGATTCTCAAGAATGCTAAACCAAACGGATGGCGGAAAAAGAGGAAAAAGCTGTTTAGATTTGAGTCGATGTGGCTAAGGGATGAATGGTGCTCAGGGGTGGTCATTGATGCGTGGGAAAAAGGTAGAATGTCAGGGACTGACTGGCCGCTTCTTTAATGCTTGGAGGAGTGTCGTGCCTCATTGACTGAATGGATCAAACACTCCTTTGGCCATGTAGGCAAACAAATTTCCAAGTTGCAAAGGAAGCTTCAGGTGTTGAAGAATATGAGGGGCGGAGAGTCGACCCTTGAAGACATTCATGCCTTAAAGAAGGAGTTGAATAGGTGGATGTTGGTGGAGGAGGATATGTGGCACCAACGGTCATGAAACAATTGGCTGAAGGCTGGTGATAGAGACACCACTTTTTTCCATACAAAAGCTTCTAATCGGTGGCAAAGGAACCTCATAAATAGGGTGTTGGACTCTGATAATTTTTGGTAGGAAGACTAGGAGCAAGTTGGCAGGACCTTTCTTGATTATTATTATGTGCAGTTTTTTACTTCCTCGCAGCCAGTAGTGGAGAATGAGCTACTTGAGGCCATTCACACAAAAGTCACTGACAAGATGAATGCTTCCTTACTTAGAAATTTTAATGCTCAGGAGGTGGATAAGGCTCTTTAACAGATGCACCCGTTAAAAGCGCTCGGTCTTGATGGTATGCCCCCTCTCTTTTACCAACATTTCTAGCCTACAGTTAAATCTATTGTCATTACTACTGCTTTAGATTTTCTTAATCATGGCACTGCTCCCCCTCACTTTAATGATACCCACATTGTAGTAATCCCTAAAACTAAGAATTCGGAGAGGGTTACAGATTATAGGCCTATTAGCTTATGCAATGTGGCATATAAGCTAGCCTCAAAGGTGGTGGCAAACAGAATGAAATATGTCTTGCAGGAAATTGTTCGTGAGAATCAGAGCGCTTTTGTGGCAGAAAGGCTTATCACCGATAATGTACTTATGGCCCATGAGATGATGACCCACATAAGTAGAAAAAGGAAGGGAAAATGTGGTGAAATGGCTCTAAAGCTCGACATGAGCAAGGCTTATGATCGAGTTGAGTGGGTTTGCTTGCAACAAATAATGAAGAGGTTAAGGTTTCATGATGACTGGATTTCCATAGTGATGAGATGTGTGACTTCGGTGACTTATGTAGTGAGAATTAATGGACAACCTTGCAGTAAGATACAGCCAACTTGGGGGTTAAGGCAAGGTGATCCACTGTCTCCTTACCTCTTCCTTATCTGCGCAGAGGGCCTCTTTGCACTCTTACACAACGCTGTCCAACAAAAGAAGCTGAAAGGGGTGGCTACCTCAGCAAAGGGTCCTAAAGTCTCGCATCTTTTTTTCACCGATGACAGCATCATTTTTGGACGAGCAACAAGGGAGGATGCTGCTGAGATACAACGATTATTACAGGTCTATGAAGCCTCTTCTGGCCAGCAGCTAAATAGAAATAAGACTTCAATCTTTTTTAGTTCTAACACGGAGATGGAGGTAAAGGAAGATGTGAAAAACATGTTCGGTGTTGATGTCATCAAACCCCATGAATCCTACCTCGGATTACCCTCGTTGGTTGGGAGATCTAAGTCTAATACCTTTGCTCACTTGAAACAGAGAGTGGCAAACAAGGTGTCTGGATGGAAGGCAAAATTATTGACTAATGCTGGTAAAGAAATCTTGATTAAGGCAGTGGTACAGGTGGTGTCATCTTACACCATGAGCTATTTTCTCCTGCCAAATAATCTCTGTGATGACCTTGTCGGGATGACTACACAGTTCTGGTGGGGCCAAGCAAATAAGGAGAGGAAATTAGTTTGGCTAAGCTGGAAAAAGCTGTACATGCCAAAAGATAGAGGGGGTCTGGGCTTCCGCGACTTAAAACTCTTCAATTTAGCTCTCTTAGTGAAACAAGGATGGAGGCTGCCAACAAACACCTCCTCCCTATTCTGCTAAGTCTTTATAGCTAAATACTTTCCTCATGGTAGCTTTGTAGATGTTGACATAGGAATAAACCTGTCCTATGCGTGAAGGAGCCTTATGGTAGCTCAAGGGGTGGTGCGAAAAGGCATCAGATGGTAGGTGGGTGATGGAGCTAACATTAGAGTGTGGTGTGATAAATGGATTCCAAGACCGAGCACCTACATGGTGGTTTCTCCTGAAAAGCCGAGTCCATAGGTTGCTCTGGTCAAAGATGTCATAAACAGAGGAGCATTTACATGGGATGTGGAGCTGGTCAAACAATGCTTCAACGCTGAGGATGCTTCAACTATTTTGGGTATTCCGCTTAGCGTGACTGGCAGACATGATAGGTTGATTTGGGCTGTTAATAAATCTGGGAAATTCTCAGTTAGATCGGTGTATGCGTTAGCGTATGAGGAAAAGCTAGAACAGAGCAGGGGAGATTGTTCAAACGCCTCAATGCGCAAACGGGTGTGGAGAAGTATTTGGCAGCTGAAACTCCCTCACAAGTTGAGACATTTTGCATGGAAAGCAGGCCGGAATATACTTGCCACCAAGGACAATCTCATACGAAGGAAAATCACGGAGGATAATACATGTGTCTTATGCGGTCAACCTGAGGAAACAACCTGTCATTTATTATGGTTTTGCAAGCACGCCCATAAAGTATGGGAATCCAGCAAGTTGGCTCTTCCATTCGTCATTGATCAATCATGGACCTTTTTAGATATTATACAGAACCTGCAAGACTAGGAAGTAACAAAGCCCGGTTTGTTAGAGAAGGTCATCTCAGTTTGCTGGGGAATATGGAAGGACCGAAATGAAAGAAGGATGGGGGGCTCAGGCAAACCGGGAATAGTGATTCTGAAAACCGCTTTGCACCTCGTGGAAGAATACATCACTGCAAATGATATTAGATTGGGAGATAACCTGGGTGTGGGCCCAGTGAAAATTTAGAAGCCACCTAATCCAGAACGGTGCAAGGTAAACGTAGATGGTGTAGTTTTCAAACACAGGAAAAAAGTGGGAATAGGAGGGTGATTCGGGATGAAAGTGGGAAGGTAATCGCAGCCTTAAGCAAGATAGTGAACGCTCCGTTGGGGGCTGTGGAGATTGAAGCAAAAGCAATGGAGGCCGGGGTTTCTTTTGCAAGAGACGTGGGCATTAGGGAGGTGGTGTTTAAAGGAGACTCGTTGATCATTTGCAAGGCTCTTCAGGGAGTTGGGGGAGCACCTTCGTCCATTCAAAATGTGCTTGACTGAACAATGGAACTTGCATTAGGTCTTAGGAGCTTTGCTTTCTCTCATTTGAAAAAACAGGGAAATGTCCCTGCTCACTTGTTAGCACAGTATGCTAAAGAGCTTGATAACTATGTAGTTTGGCTAGAGGAATGCCCTAGCTTTTTAGAGCACGCGTGTGCTCATGACATATCTGTAGTTTCTCACTCTTGTCTTTAATGGTATTATTTAGTACTTTCCTATCAAAAAAAAAAAAAATAGTATTATCAGTTTTATCTTATTTGATTTATTCATATTATACAGTGCCCTGGCCCAGTGACCCTAGCCATAAAATTAATTTTATTTTATAGTGATAGTTCTATTTAGAAATAATACACCAAACAATCTTCTTCATTCAACAAACACCAAAAAAATAATTGAGCATAAATCTGTTTTTGCATGAGTTGGAAAAATAAAAATATTGTGTAAGCATAATATTGGAAGATAGATATTTTATTGAGAAATATGAAAATAGATATCCTTATCCAGAATAAGAGTTGTCTCTATAACGACCAGTTTGGATTAAAAGGAAATAGAGGGAAAGTAGAGTTGGAGAGAAGGAGACTCGAGTAGAGTAGAGTTGACCAAATTCGCCCTAAGTTCCATCTAAGAAATATTTATTTGAGATTAGGGAAGCAATTTTTTTTTTCACTTTTTTTTTTTTGATAAATTTTTATTAGAGTAATATCAATAACAACGTAATATTATTTTTTTATTAAAAAATATTCACTAGCAAAAGGAAGCTACACTTCCACTACAAATTATACTCAATGGATAAGGATGAGTGTCCTCATCCTAGCTTGTCCAATGTACAGATGTACTAGACACAATCTCAATCCATATTCAATGTAAGTGAAAAAAGTTATACAAAATTTTATACCCATGAAAGACTTATTGATATTTATCACTTGTGCCATAACACCAATGGCTTATTTACTATAAGCTATAGCTTAGTATTCTCTTTGATTTCAATGTTGTGTTGAAACTTGAAAGTAAAATGTCCCATGCATTAGAAAATGGGATAAGAATATTTCTCAGCAATGTCTTGGAGATGAGCCCAAAGCTCAATTGGCTTAGACATCATGACCATGTGATCGGATCCTTTGATCTCCACCACATCATTGGGTGGATTTCTCTCAATCATCCACAATTGAAGATCTCTCCTTGCCACCTTATCTTTTTCGGATATGATGTAAACCCGTTTAGCCGACCCATAATTCTCAAAGGACAACATTAGCTGCTTTGATAGGTCTTCATCACTAAATAAACGTAATGGTCTCAACAACAAGGTAGCCAGTGTCAAATCCTACAACAATTGTAACATACAATGTTGATCATGATAAGAAAGTTGATATGTTGGTTTCAACAAGAACTTTTGTAATTAATATAATGTATTTTCCATTCTATTTTTGTTTTTAAAAAAATGCAATTCTTACCTCAATTGGGCTAAGTTGGAACACATCTGATGCCAAGTACAAGGGCCCAAAGATGAAAGTGGTTGGAGGATTGTTTGGGCCTTGGTCGTATGTATAGTGACTGTCAAGCAGAGAGCCTTGTTGGCTGAAAGACTATAATAATTAGACATCTCAATGTCAAGATGCAAAGAGTAGGTCACTAACAAAAGCCAATTTAATAGAGTTGATCACTTGATTCTAAAAAAATAAATAAAAAGAGTTGATCACTTGATTCTAAAATTAAAATTAAAAAAAGAAAAGAAAAGAAAAAGGTGTTGATCTCTAACAACTATGAATCTCCTATCATAAATTTATTATTAGACAAATCAGTGTCAAAATGCAAAGAGTAGGTTGCTAACTAAAAGCAATTTAATAGAGTTGATCACTTGATTCTTTAAAAAAAGAGAGAGTTGATCTCGAACAACTATGAATTTCTTATCATGAAATTTATTATTAGACTAATCAGTGTCAAAATGCAAAGAGTAGGTTACTAGCAAAAGGCAATTTAATAGAATTGATCACTTGATTCTAAAAAAGAAGAAGAAAAAAGAGAGTTTTTTTTTTTTTTTTTGATAGGAAGAAAAAAGAGAGTTGATCACTAACAACTATGAATTTCCCATCATGAAAATTTATTATTAGACAAATCAGTGTCAAAATGCAAAGAGTAAGTCACTAACAAAAGGCAATTTAATAGAGTTGATCACTTAATTCTCCAAAAAAAGGAGTTGGTCACTAAATTTCCTATCATGAAATTTCTGATTAAATAAAATTGCAAAGAGTAGGTGGCTAAAAAAAGGCAGTTTTAATAGAGCTGATCAGTGATCACTTGATTCTCAAAAAAAAAAAAGAAAAAAAGAAAAAAAAAAGAGTTGATTACTATTTTTTTTTTTAAATTTTTATACAAGAGAGTTTTTTTTTTTTTTTTTATTGATTCTAAAAAAAAAAGAAAAAAAAAGAGTTGATTACTATTTTTTTTTTTTATACAAGAGAGTTGATTACTAACAACTATGAATTTCCTATTATGAAATTTGGACAGGTAAATAATAATATAATGAAACGTAAATATGGTATAGTAAATTGTATAGCTTTGTTTGGGTCTATATAAAATTATATGACCTATTTTCTTTAGCTAGATTTTATTTATTTATTTAGATGATGGGTAGGTTGAGATGATGGTAGAACCAGGAAGCCTGAATAATTTTTTGACCATCCTAAACATTTGGGACAGCGCTAGCTTTAATAAGAGCTCATCTTTGGGTCTAAACATTTCACAGCATCTCAAGTCATAGTTAAATGTTAACTTGGGCCTGAAAGCTTTAATAAGAGCTCATCTTTGGGTCTAAACATTTCACAGCATCTCAAGTCATAGTTAAATGTTAACTTGGGCCTGAAAGCTCATGATATATATATATTGAGAAGAAAAAGCTTATGAATTTTGTTTTAGAGAGATTCAAATTGCAGGGGTAAAAGGGTTACAAGCAGCACTTACTAGTTAAATCTATTAAACTTAATTAATATTGTACTTTACCATTAAAATGAAAAAAAAAAAGAAAAAAAGTGCATTAAGACAGTGAATACTGATGATATGCTAAAATTATCAGTGAGTTGTAGGCTCCAAGTCATTCTAATGGGTACCTGTAAATAAGAACAAAGTGATGAGAATCAACAAGCATTCAAGGATCTATTGTATGTTCCTGTTGGGCCTATTACTAAAGCAAGATCCAAGAAGATCAAAGAAGTACTTAATGGGCTGATTCTAACGCAGGACATTCCAAGCTTGGCCCAAAGGAAGATGAAGGTGTAATAAATTTAATCCAAGCTATTGAGGGCTAATCTGGCTTGATTGGGTGTAATTTATGGCGTGGATTAATGGCTGATTGACTTTCAGCTCCATATTAGTTAATAGACATTTTTTCTATTTTGGAGATTATAATTTCAAACCAGATCTACCTTAATTTAGGGCTTTTATTATTTAGAACGTTTTTAGCTATTTTCCTATTTTGGATCTGCTAATTTCAGACCAAATCAACTTTTATTTAGGGTTTTTTTTTTTTTTTATTCAATACGGTTTTTTTTTATTTTTTTTTTTTTTATATATATTTTCTATTTTCAACCATGTCTTATAAGTAGCATGCACTTATTGTAATAGAGGATTTATTAAATAAAAATTAGAAAAAGTGAGGCTTTACTCTTCTTTTGGTTCTTCAAGAACTGTGAACTTATCAGGGATTCTTCCTTGTGACGTTCAAACTTTATACCTTTGGTTCGTGATTCAATTATAATCATTGGGTCAAGGTGTTACACCTATACCTTTGGTTTGCGTTTCGATTATAAACGTTGCGTCAGGGTTTCTATCAAAAATCTAAATTTTAGTTTTCTTGGGCAAGTATTCCAATATTTTTGTTGGGTCTCAAAGCGTGACGATTGAGGTTCGCATCACAAAGGGACCAAACAGAAGGCACCGGTGTGGTACCGACTAAAACCCTTCCGAAGGTCAAGTTAGTAAATGAGAAGTCTCTATGAACTCTATAGTGAGAGAGCTAGAGAGTTTTTGCGTACTTGAGGAAAGTGGGGGTCTTATATAGTAGCTGGTGGTGAACCAAGATCCATTGAGAGTGGGGATTTTCCTTTATGGAGAAGATCTGGTACTAGGGTTTTCGAGATTGTAAGCGGTCTTTCCATATGAAGGGGATATGAATCTGTAGCAGTTCATCTTGTGTAACATGCAAGATGTTTCCTAATATGGATTTTCGTGAGGATCAAGTAAGGCTATGCTGGACCCGTCTGCTTTCTATTTTCTCCGTCGACCTTCCATTTGCCCTTCGGGATTTAGTATGGCCTCGTCCCTTTTTATGCCGTCGCTCTAGTCCTTCCATTTACTCCTGCGGCACTGACAGACCCATAGGCATCGTAAGTTTCCCTTGCATGATGTTCCGTGTCATGTTGAAAAACACTCCAATCAGCTGCCCCCACCTCCATGGTTCCGTTGGTTTCAGCTGATGGGCTGTGGAGTACTGTGAGTATTTATGGTCATTCATTATAGTTTTATCGAAGAGAGTGTCATTAAATGGCGTGAGTAGCTCTAGGTTTTAAATGTTAGGTGACATGTGGTGCTTGCTGGTTGGTCTCGTTTCTAATCATGAGTGTCGCTTAGTATACCGCGCCTCTTCTCTCTATAAATAGTTCTTTCCTCTCTGGTCATTTCTTTTACTTTACTTTATTCTTCATCCTTTGAGAGCTTTGAGACCTAAGTATACACGCTGACCCATCTTTCACAAGCACCTATTGCTTGTGCCTCCGTCAGTCTCGCGGATTCCGTCACCTTTATAGAGCCATCTATTTATCTTGTAAGTCTTCTTCTCCCCTTCTATTTTTTCTTTTTATTTATATCTTTTCTAGCTAGTCGTCACCTCTATAGATACCCATCAAATAGGTTCTTAGAATACCTCTGACGCTTATAGGTGAATAGATGTAAGGTGATAGAGAAGCGACGAATGAACAATCATCGTCAATCCGTGAGGGTGTGGGCTACGATGAACTCTACCCGTCAGGTCGTGAGTCTGAGGAATATTTAACCTCGTTCTCAGAAAGGGAACTGTTTGCTCACTCCCCTGTTGAGGAGGAAGAGGAGTATAAAGAAGATGAGGGGGAGGCTATGGGTGACGAGGATGAGGAAGGAGAGGGAGAGGGAGGTAGTGAAGGAAATGATGAGGGCGATAAAGGGGTGGTGGACGAGGAGGGGGAATGTTAAGAGGTTGGTGATGGTTCTAGGCCTTTCATCCTTCCCCTTATACGGACGGTGAGTGACTTCTAACCAACCATGTTACCAAACGTTTTTAACAAACTTCATGACCATTTCCAAATCCCAGATAACATTCCTATCCGTTTACCAAGGAAATATGAGAGGTGTTACTTTGGGAAGACAACAGACGTTGGCATGTATGACGCCATGTTTGCTACTAGTTTGAGGTTGCCACTGATGGAGTTGCACAGTTAGCTCGCTAATTATATTGGGTTATCCATCAGCCAAATAGCCCCAAATGTGTGGAGGATATTCTTAGGGGTTGAGGTGATATGAGGTCAGCTGAGTGGTGGCAATCGTCACCTTACCCTCGACGAGTTCTTTTACTGTTATAAGGCCTTAGCAGATTACCTCGTCTAGAGGCATTTATCATTTCTTAGTGAGGAAGACATCGCTTAGGTTGGTGTCAGACATGCTTGATTCGAATAAAAATTGGAAGAGCATATATTTTTTCATTCAAGGGATGGATTGGGTGTGTAGACTCAAGGAGTGGGATAGCATGCCTAACGGGTTTGATAACACCTGAGGCATTGTTAGGGAGTTAGGTGTGCCGTCCGCCCTTCTTATTTCTACCTCGTTTGTTTCTCCTAATACTTATATATTTCTTGTTGTTTCCAGCCCAGGTTCGGCTGGAGATTACCGACGAGTAGGAGAGCTTCATTAGGCACGTCTTGGAGATTCCCTTCGAGCAGAGGAAGTGGAAGGATCTAGTTACACTTGACACTATCCATGCCTTCTATGGTGGTCCAATGCCGACGCTAGAAGCCTGTCAGTTGCAAGCTTTCTCCCACCGTCATAAGTTCTTTTTGCTTGCTTACCTGTCCAACATATCTACTTTTGTTTTACTCCTTCCATCGTCTTTATTTATTTATTTATTTATTTCAGAGATGGATGCAGGAAGGCAGAGAGCGCTGGTAAGGAAAGCTGCCTTTGCACATAAGCAAAAGGAGCAGGCGTCCAGGTTGGCTCCCAATATGGCCCTTAAAGTCACACTTAAGAGAAAAAATAACATTAAGGATGACCATCTGTCAAAGAAGGGGACGGTTCAATTGATTAGGGAGCAACAGCAGAAGGCTTCGTCGCCTCTTCTTCCCCCTCTTTATGGAGCCGAAAAGGGTTTGATGATCGGGAAAGGACCTGTAGCTCTGAGCCCCGTCCAAAGGTTGGTCACTTATAAGGATTATGTCATTGAGATGGTCTCTTTAATCATCAAGGAGACAGACTTGGATCCTTGTGGTGAACACTCTTTGGAGGACTTGGGGGCTTCTGGCCTCTACAACCTGTCAAGGGTATGTCCCCATCACTTAAATTATACTTCAAAAATTTGCTTTTGATTTTAACCGTCATGTTTTGTTTCAGGCATTAGTGTGTATGAAGGTCCTTTAGGACAGGTGTGTGGCCAATGAGGGGGTAATTTGATGGTACTATAAATGACAGGAGATTGAGAATAAGGAGTGGGCACAATACTTGGAGGCCATCCGTACCCTCAATCAAGAGTTGATGGCAAAAACTAAGGCGCTTGTGGAGGAGACCCATCGACTTGAGGAGGCGGAGAAAACGAAGACCAACTTGGCAATGGAGCTGGCTGCTCTTCGTGAGTAGATGGAGAAAGCCAGAGTTGACACCATGGCTGAGTTCTAGATTTCTCAACCCTTCTTTGATGCTTGTGGCGTCTACTATGGTGACGGGTTTGAGGATTTCTTAAAGCAGGTGAGAGTTACTTATCCCAATCTCGACTTGTCCCAAGTCGTAATAGATGACACAGTCCCGCCGACACCTAGAGGAGATGACACCGTCAGCAATGAGACCGTTGACTCCATTCATATGATTGAGCATGAGGTGAAGGACACTGACAGAGTGGTCATCGCCAAGCCTACCCTTGAGGGTCCTGACGTCATTGTGGTCTCGTCCGGTGAGAACCCGACTACTGTTGAAGGATTGTTCGTTGTGAACCCAACTGCTCCTGATGCCTCTTTGTCTTGATTTTTCCCTTCTTTTGTATTTAAGTTCTTGTAGGATTATTTGTAAGACAGTAATTAATGCCCCCTCCTTTTGGGGTTTTTATGTAAAAACATTTACCTGTTTAGGTTACATTTACTATTTTTATCCGTTGCCTATACTTGTTATATTTTGTCTTCATTTTAACCGTGTATGCTTCTCTTGTATTGGTACCGTTGACGTTTTATTCTATCCGTCCACCTTGTAGGTAGGGCTTAATGTAATTTTGGGATCAGGTACCCGTCAGTATCCTTGGTCGTCTGTCCACCCGTAGGTGGGAGTTAGTAAAATTTTTAGACCAGGTACCTGTCGATATCGTTGGTCGTTCGTCCATCCCTTAGGTAGGACTTAGTAAAATTTCTAAGACCAAGTACCCATCGGTATCCTTGGCCGTCCGTCCACCTCATAGGTAGGACTTAGTAAAATTTCTAAGACCAGGTACCCGTCAATATCCTTGATCGTCCGTGCACCCCGTAGGTAGGACTTAGTAAAATTTCTAAAACCAGGTACCCGTCGGTATCCTTGGTCGTCCTCCACCCTTAGGTAGGACTTAGTAAAATTTTTAAGACCAAGCACCCGTCGGTATCCTTGGTTGTCCGTCCACCCCGTAGGTAGGACTTAGTAAAATTTCTAAGACTAGGCACCCTTCGGTATCCTTGGTCGTCTGTCCACCCCGTAGGTAGGACTTAATAAAATTTCTAAGACCAGGCACCCCTCTATATCCTTGGTCGTTCTTCCACCCTATAGGTAGGACTTAGTAAATTTCTAAGATTAGACACTCATTGGTATCCTTGGTCATCTGTCCACCCCGTAGGTAGGGCTTAGTGTAGTTTAGATGGTCTATTGAAGGGTAGAGAGTAGAGCAACGTTTCTGATAATGCATCCAAGTCTTATTAATAATAAAAAGAGCTAAAAAGAAACTCGACATCCTTAGAGTCTTAACATCTTTTGACATTTAACTTTTGATACAAAAATGGAAAAATGAAAAGAAAGCGATAAAATAAAGTGCATTTGACCACTACTGGTAGTACTTCCTCAAGTGCTTAGTGTTCCACGAGTGATGGAGCTTCTGCCTATCGAGGGTTTCCAAGTAGTAAGTCCCCTTCCTATGGTAGTCGGCGATTTTGTAGGGTTCCTCCCAATTAGGGCCCACCTTACCCTATGAGGGATCTCTGGTAGCCGTCATCACCTTCCTGAGGACCAGGTCTCTGACCTAAAAATGATGAGGCATGTCCTTGGTGTTGTAGTGCTTTACCATAAGGTCCTGATAACAAGCCATCCTCTGTTCTGTTGTTGCTTTAACGTCATCAAGAAGATCTAACTGTAGGCGCATCCCTTCTTCGTTCCTTCCTTTATCATGGTGGGATACTCGATAGCTAGTCAATCCCACTTCTACCAGGATGACGACTTCGTATCCGTATGTGAGGCAGAAAGGTGCCTCTCTTGTAGGTGTGTGAACTGTCATCCTATACACTCACAGGACACTAGGTAACTCATCTGGCCATATGCCCTTTGCCCCCTCAAGTCGAGTTTTGATCATTTTAAGTAGGGATCGGTTTGTGACTTTAACCTGTCTGTTGGCCTGGGGGTGAGCGGGAGAGGAGTAGTGATTCTTGATGCCCAACTATTGGCAGAAATCTCTGAATGCATCATTGTCGAATTGCTTTCCATTGTCAGAGACGATGACCCTGGGGATCCCGAAGCAGCAAATGATGCTTTTCTAGACAAAACTTTGGACATTTTTCTCTGTGATAGTGGCCAATGGTTCTGCCTTGACCCATTTGGTGAAGTAATCGATCCCTACGACGAGGAACTTGAGCTGCAGTATGGCGATGGGGAAGGGCCCAACTATGTCCAATCCCCATTGTGCAAATGGCCAAGGGGCGCTCAATGGTGTAAGTTCTTTAGTTGGTTGTTGTATGATGTTGCTGAAGCATTGGCACTTGTCACACGCCTTCACGTAAGACTAGACGTCCTTCTACATAGTGGGCCAGTAGTATCCAGCTCGTATTAGCTTGTGAACTAGTGAGCGTACCTTTGAATGGTTCCTGTATATTCCTTCGTATACTTCTCTCATGACATAGTCTGCTTCGTCGGGGATCAGGCACCTCAAATATGGATGGGAAAAAACTCTTTTGTAAAGGACATCTCTCATCATGACAAAATGTGAAGACTGCACCTTCAGTTGGTGGGATGCGTTGCGGTTTTCTGGCAATGACCCATCTTTAAGGTAGTATATGATTGGCGTTGTCCAGTTAATTCCTGTGTACTCATTACGAGCATGTCGTCTACGTATACTTCTACATTTCGCCTAATCTATTGTGCAAACATTTTGTTAATAAGCCTTTAGTGCGTCACCCCTGGGTTCTTTAATCCAAACGGCATGACTTTGTAGCAGAAGAGTCCTTGGCTCGTGAGAAATGAGGTTTTCTCTTGGTCTGCTTCATCCAACTTGATCTGATTGTATCCAAAGAAGGCATCCATGAAACTTAGCAATTGGTGGCCAGCCGTAGAGTCCACGAGGAGGTTGATGCGTGGGAGTGGATAGCTGTCCTTCGAGCACGCTTTGTTTAGGTCAGTGAAGTCTATGCACATTATCCACTTGCCATTTACTTTTTTGACCATGACCACGTTGGTTAACCATTCAGGGTAGTAGACTTCTTTAATGAAATCTGCCTTTACCAGTTTGCGTACTTCTTCGGCTATGCCTTTGTCCCTTTCTTGGGTGAAGACCCTCATCTTCTGCCGAACTAGGGGGACGGACGGGAATATGTTGAGCTTGTGTACCATGGTACTAGGGTTGATCCCTAGCATGTCCTCGTGACTCCAAGCGAAGACATCTTGATTGTTCTTTAGGAAGAGGGCAAGCTTTTTGCGAACCGAAAGGTCGACTTGTGTGCCAATACGTGTGGTTTAGCCTGGGATGTTATTATTTAAGGAGACTTCCTCCAGGTCTTCTGTAGGCTCTACTATTGCCCTTCTCTCTTCGATATTCAGCGCCTGTAGGTGATCATCCATTTCTAGCATGGAGACATAGCACTCACGGGTGGCCATCTAGTCCCCTCATGCCTCCTCTATCCCATACTTCATTGGAACTTTACCAACAGGTGGTACGTGGATGTAGCCGCCTTCCATGCGTTAAGCGTGGGTCGACCAATGATTGCTATGTAGGTAGAGGAACAATCAACCACAAGGAAACTAACCTCCTTAGTGAGCTGTTAAGGGTATGTCCCAATGGTTATTGGCAAGGTGATGGTCCCTACGGGGAAGACCTTGGTGCCACCAAAACCTACTAACAATGTGTCTGATGGTAATAGGCGTTCTTTGTCAATCCTCATTTGCTGGAACACTGGGTAGTAGAGGATATTTGCCGAGCTCCCGTTATCTACTAGAACTCATCGAGTATTGAAATCTACAATTGACAGGCTGATAACCAAGGCGTTGTCGCCTAGTGTCGTCTTCTATGAAGCTGATGACGGGGTTGTCAACCTTCGCTACCTTAGGAGGTTGTCCAGAGATTTGGACGCTCTGCATCATACGTAAATATGTCTTCCTTACCTTTTTAGATGATCATGCCATAGTGTTTCCCCCTACGATTATCCTTATCTCTCCGAGTGGGTCTTTGGGCATTTCTTCAACTCGTCAGTTGTGCTTAGGGTCCCTTGGCGGGTTTTCACCACCCCTGACGAATCGCTGTAACTTCCCCTGCTTAATGAGTTTTCCAATGCTGCTGGAGGTTGGTATACTCAGAGGTGTCATGCCTATGGTCCTGGTGGAAACATCAATGCTTGTTTTGGAGCCTTTTGCTTGGATCGTCCTTCAACTTGTCTAGCCATGTCAGTGCCACGTCGTGCCTTATCTGCATGAGGACTTGATCCAGCGGGGTATTTAAGGGGGTGAAGTTTACTATCCTCCCCGACGGGGGTTTTAATCTCCTGTCCTTCATTCTCTCATTCATTCGGGCTACCTTCCTACTTTTGTCTGGATGAAGGTTATCTTGCCTCTGTCTCTTCCTTGGCCCATCCCCCTGGGCTATTATCACGTCTTCGATGTTCATGTATTTCGTGGCTGTGTACAGCATTTCGGCCATCATTTTTGGGTCATTTTTGTAGAGGGAGAAGAGAAACTTCCCCGGCCTTCACCCACGGGTGAAGGCAGTGACAAGGAGTTTATCATCAGCTTTGTTAATCAGGAGGGCCTCTATGTTGAAAAGGGTTACGTATGAACTTAGGCTTTCATCTTCCCACTGTGTAATGCTCAGTATGGTGGCTAAGGACCTTTTGTGTCTTTGTCCCCCGATGAAGTGCGTGACAAAGTGTCCACTCAACTCTTTGACGGTTGAGATAGTGTTTGGGGTAAGTTTATTGAACCATACCCTTGCTGGTCCTTTCAATATGGTAAGGAAGGCCCTACACATAATTTCGTCTAGAACTCCTTACAAGTGCATAAGGGTTTTGAACAACCCCAAATGGTCCAGTGGGTCTCATGAACCGTCATATTCCTCTACCTATGGCATTCGAAACTTGGCTGAAAGGGTGAAAGCAATTACTTATATGGTGAAGGGTGAGTCGGTTTGTTGGACTAGTTTGTCCAAGTTGGTGGATACTCGTCCTCTCAGGGCATTCATCATCATGTCCATTTTTTCTTTCATCCTCTGCATCTCCTGTGCCATGCGCAACACACTAACTTCCAGCTCGGAGGGACGACTGGTATCTTGCTGATCTCTTCTGCTGACGGCATGACTTTCCTCTTGGCCGTTCCTTTCTTGGTGATCATTCGTCAAGGGATGATTGTTGTCACGTTCCTTCTTGTCTTGTCTGTCATTCTGATCGCTCGGCTCCTGATCATTTTGCTGCTCCAGCTGTCGTTCCAACTCGTGGTTTCGCTGAGTGAGCCGTTCAATTGCTGCGGCAAGGGTTTGTACTTGCCTCTCTAATGCGCTGGGCGAGTTCTTGGTCTCTTGGTTGGTAATGGCCATTGATCGTGTTAGGACCATACAACTCTTTGTCTGCGATATGGCTTATCACTCATTTCCAATAGACGGCTCCAACTAATGATATGCTAAAATCGTTAGTGAGTTGTAGGCTCCAAGTCACTCCAATGGGTACCTGTAAATAAGAATAAAGGGACCAAACAGAAGGCACCTATGTGGTACCGACCAAAAACCCTCTGAAAGTCAAGTTAATGAATGAGAAGTCTCTATGAACTCTATAGTGAGAGAGCTAGAGAGTTTTTGCATACCTGAGGAAAGTGGAGGTCTGGTGCTTATATAGCAGCTAGTGGTGAACCAAGATCCCTTGAGAGTGGAGATTTTCCCTTATGAAGAAGATTTGGTACTAGGGTTTCCGAGATTGTAGGGTGTCTTTCCATATGAGGGGTGTAAAGTTGTGATTTACAACTATGTTCTATATTGGCTTTATTCCATGACAAAATGTGTTGTAATTACTTTAATTCATTTCTTTGTATTTTGTGGGATTTAATTGTATTGGGTTTAGTATCAAGTTGGTGAAGACTCAAGTTTTATTGAAGATCAGTGGATCTCGCAGGTGTGTCGCTGGAAGCTAACTCGCGAAAGAGCCATGTGAGAAGCACATGACTGGAAGCTGAAGAGTCGTATCAGGCTGTCGTTTTCGCGAGTGTCTCGCGGGTAAGGCCTTCCCGCGAGATAGTTGCGAAACATTCTGCCTGGAGGTTTTTTAAGAGTAACTTTCTTACCCTTCACCTATACTATATATACCCTTATTACCCACAAATGTAAGAGAGGCTATTCAGAGAGAAAAACCCTAGAGAGGTTTTCTAAAACACACACACCCATCTTTTGAGAGAGAGCTACTCATCCTTAGTGAGAAATCATTATAGTCTCTTCTCCATCCCTCTCCCATTATCATAGCTTGAGAGGAGATTTGTACCCAAACACAACCCACACCTATTCAGAGTGTAGAGAATGTTTTGGAGTTGTTAGGAAGCATTGGAAGAAGCCAAGGATGGCAGATGCAACATGGAGCTTGTTGTGAGATCCAGAGAACTAAGACAAGACACAGTTCCGAGAAGCCTTGTTGGAGTAGGAGCTTGGAGGGTTTAGGTACATTGGGTAGATTAGGCTTGGAGGGTCTCTTACTAACCTATGTATCCCAACTAATTGTCTAGTGGATCGATTTCCGCTTGGAGGGCGGCGGAGAGGTTTTTCGCCAAGTTCTTTGGTTTCCTCTTCGAAAACACATCTCGTTGTTTTCTGTGTTTGCATCCTTCTTCCCTACTCTTTTATATTCCATTATACTACTGTGTTGTTTAGTTTATGGATTAGAGTAGCTTATTTGTTCATCCGCTCGCATTTACACTATTCTGCACTTAGTATTAAGTTAGTGTAAAATCTATCGAGCCGTTATTTTAATTGGGGGTCTAAATTGCTCGTGTTTTCAACACATTTTCGAGCTTTCAAGGGGAATATGAATTTGTAGCAGGTTCGCCTTGCGTAATATGCAAGATGTTTCCTAATATGGATTTTCGTGAGGATCAAGTAAGGCCATGTTGGACTCATCGGCTTTCTAGTTTCTCCGTTGGCCTTCCATTCGCCCGTTGGACACTTTTGCCGTTGGGATTTAGTGTGGCCCCGTCCCTTTTTATGCCGTCGCTCTAGTCCTTCCGTCTACTTTTGCGGAACTAACGGACCCATAGGCACCGTCAGTTTCCCTTGCGTGACGTGTCCTTGTCATGTTGAAAAACACCCCTATCAAATACCATTTGATTGAGGGTGGAAATGTTGAGGGCTGGCCCAGGCATTAAGGCAGTGACAAAAACAGCAACAAAGATCTTACTTGGAAAATATTCCATGGCTTGAGAAATTGCCAAACAACCAAGGCTATGACCAACAAGGATTACTCTTTCATGAGAAGGAAGAGCTTCCATGAACTCCCTCAAGGGCTTGAAATAGTCAAAACTTGATTGGAGATCATTTGCCTGCAATGGATTGATCCCAGAAGCAGCTAAGTCTAGTGCAGTGACATTGTGACCAGAAGATTTTAGAAGTGTCACAAGCTTATACCAGGACCAAGCTCCAAGGCATGAACCATGAATTAGCACAAAGTGTTTGCCGGTTCTTGGTGGCTCCTTACTAGCCTCAATTCCAAGAGATGAAAGAATGATACAGAAAGAAATTAACATGAAATGCTTCTTACTCAGCTCCGTGTTATGTTCTGTTCTTCCTAAGGAGTATGGACAGACAAATTTGTTATGGGGTTTAATGAAGTTATAAAGAGGTAGAACTATTCCATTTGACGTTTGACCTATATAATTTTGTTTCTCTTTGTTTGAATTTGACTTTGAGACCTCTGATAAGGCCTTTTGAAAATCTTGTCACAAAGTACACTTGTCAAACAGGTTTACAAGCACAAATTATTAAATATTTTAAATTTCTTTGTGCAGTTCTCCAGTACACAAATTATCATCAATGTATAAAGGGTAGGTTTTGAAAATGATTATTCTAATGGGCTCTTCTAGCAAAGAAAGAAAGAAAGAATTAAAAAAAAAAAAAAAAAGAAAAGAAAAAAAGAAACCCATTCTAATTGGCTCACGTTTTCTCAATAAAATAAAATATCATGCAACTTAAAACTTTGACATTTAGAAAAAGATTTTGAAAGTCATAGCAAGCAAGTGCGGCTTCTCGGATCTGTTTATTTTTTGAATGGGTAGAAGGTGACAACATTTTGTAACTTTTAATGACATTTTTCAAGTTTAAAACCACCCCTCCTTCACTTATATATATATATATATATATAGAAGAAAAATATTAGGCATACTATAATTTTTACCTTATTCATTGTCATGTATGTTTGTAAGATTACTTTTTTTTCTTTTTTCTTTTTATATCTCATATTTGGAATTGAGTTTGATGCTAAAAGAAAATATATTATTTTTATTAATAAAACACAATGTTGTGAAGAACAAGAATCTAGTTAAATAATTATTTTTGTATTATATATGTCATTCAAAAATGTTAGACTATAGTTTTAGTTAATTTACCACGATTTATAATTTATATTTTGCTTCTCATTATTTTTTGGCAAAAAACAATTTCTTGATATTTGTAGGGATATTGGGCCTAAGAGCTCATTATCTATGCGTATATTAGGCCTGGGGCCCAATTTAGGGGCGTAGAGTCAGCCGAGGAGGAGTAAACATTGTCAGGAGAGTCCGTGTTAATAAATGAAGAATTTGGTTGTGGTCATAAGAGCCCATGAGGATGGTTCGAGGATGAATGCCTCCTCGGCTAACCAAAGCCAAGGTCTAATGGGGTGGTCTGCTGCCCAGGGGAACGTTCCAAGAAATTCTGTTTATACAGATAAACCTTGAACACCCTTGCTAAATAACTATAATATACAAAGGATTTCGTTAGTTGCCCGGTTTGGAAACAATATATAATACTAGCATCTCGAGTTTTTTAAACTCGAGATCCAGTCGCTGATCTGGCCAGAGGGGTTGATGTGGAAATCTTATGAACTCGAGTTTACAAAACTCGAGTTCTGTTTAACCTTTTATTTTACCCTAATTTCAGAAACAGTCTTTATACAATCACTCTCACTCCCAATACAATCACTCTCACACTCTCACTCCCAAACTTTCAAACTTTCAAAATCCCACTCACTCTCACTCCCGAATCAGCTACCCTGTGCTCTCAGTCTCCACGGCCTCTCTTCTCTTCTGTTCCGTCGTTCTTCATCTCGCTGCCGCCGTTCTTCATCTCGCTGCCGTCATTCTTCATCTCGCTTGCTAGGTAGTTCTCCGTTCCTCCTTTGCTGAATTTATGTTATAGAATTAGGCTCTTTGCATTGTGGGTTACACATTGTTAGAAATGTAAATGTTAGAACTTATTTTGACTGAAGGAGTTGTTGTTGCTGTTGTTTTTGTTTCTGGGTTGTGGATTTACTTGGGTTTTCAGTTGCTTTTGATACATGCCCATTTGGGTTTTGTTTAAAATTGGTTCATAGTAATTTTTGGTTACAGCCAATGGTTCATAGACTCCATTGGCTAATCCTAAACGGACCATAAATTAGATATTTGTTGATAAGTAAGATTGTTAGTAAAACCATATAATAATTCATAGACTCCATTAGGCAGCTCACTAAAAGTATTCTGGGTTGTATTTATTTTGGTAAGGATAGTAGAACTAGTGGGTAAATTTGTTATTTGTGAGGGAGATGCACTAAATGTGATTCACGAATTTCAAATCACATCGACTTCCCCACAATGGGTCATTGAAAATAGTACTATTACTACTAGAAGTCTAGAACTATAATTGTTTTAGATTCTTTTGTTGAATGGTCATGTTAATCACATGCTATTTAGAAAAAGCTGGTTTTGTTGCCCATTGTATTGTGTAACTTTGGAGGAAAAATCCTCATATATTCCATCCCTGAATTTTCCCTAAGGATTCATGATTGGGATGATTTTGTTCCCTGCTTTTGTACTTTCTCTTGTAGGTTCCTTTTCTTTTAATGATAAGTCTTATTCACCGAAAATAAAAGGATATATATATATATATATATTAAAGGATTGATGTACTATAATGTTTGGTGTTTTACTAGAGTTAGGTCAATTTTTGTTACTATTTTCAATTGTAGAAAACTAGCCTTAAAATTTATAATTTGTTATTATTATTCAATTAAAAAGTATTAGTTTATTTATTAGTTGAGACTACCCGAATTTAATATTAGTCATAAATTTTATGGAAAATGTCAATTAGGTGATATTCCACCTTCTCATATACATGGCAGATTTTGTTATGAATTTAATTAGTAAATTTTACTATAATATGAGAGAAGATAATACAATTTCCTTATACTGCTAAATACCAAATAATTACTACACTTTTGATAACTTTCTATGTTGATTCATTGAATGTAATCTGTTTATCTGATTTGAACTTTTTTGAATAGTTGATTTTAACTGTCGTGGTCTTCTTACTGTGCACTAGTACCATATCCCTTACCTTATAAGTCATCAATGTTAAAATTTGGCAGCTTGGTGACAAATTTGTATCACAGTACTAGTTTTGTTTTGTTTTGTTTTTTTTTTTTTTTAATCAAATATTACTAGTCTTGTTGTTTAAATGAACTGAAAAAACCAAAAAAAAAAAAGGTGTTGTTGTTTAACGGTGGGCTGCTTGAAAAGTATTAAATATAGCTTGAAATATGGGTTATAAGGAATAGGACAAACTTAAGTATAGTATTTTATGTGTTGTTCTTTAAGTTTATCCCTACTGTTCTCTTATTCTTTCAATTGAAAGCGTTAGGAATTTGCATCTAGAGTGTCATCTTGATCTGTATCCTTTGTTCATATTTGGTAGTGCTATCCTCTCTTATTTTATTTATTTAATTAAATAATTAAAATTTTTATTTATTTACTTAATTAATTAAATATGTAGCACTCTTTGCAGTATGGAGCCTCAGATTCATGACGAGCCACAGATCTTGGAACCTGGTCCTAGTATTGGGTCATTGTTGACGCGACAACGACATCATCGATCAGAGGACATATGGAATGGCGAGGTGAAATATCTAGTTCTAACAAATGCTTTAATTTTTACGTTATCTTTGACTTTTAGTTAGTAAGTTCCTTCAAAGTTGTATTTATAGTTCTAACTGCTATAATTTTTATTGATTCTGCAGGACCCGGGCCAACTTATGTGCCGTGGTCGCACTAAGGAGATGGCAAACGTTCAAATGCGCGATAATCGGGTGATCGACATTATCAAGTTGCTACGGCTTGAAGGATTGTTTAGGGCCCCTTCCAGAGAGATAGATAATTGCCTTATAACGGCCCTAGTTGAGCGATGGCGGCTGGAGACTTATACATTCCATCTTCCACACGGTGAGATGTCAATCACCCTACAAGATGTGGAGGTCATTTTCGGACTTCCTATAGACGGTGAGGTCTTGGTTGGGCCGACTACTGTGTTACATGGAACTTGGAGCACGGTTTGCATGGAGTTTCTTGGTTTTACTCCGGCGAATGACAACAAAACCTTGGTGGGGCAAAGAATTCTTATTAGCCGCCTTGTTCAGGCCATTGCAGCGCCACTGCCTGATGACGCAACGGAAATTCAGATACACAACTATGCCTGGTGCTATATTTTAGCGCTACTAGGGGATAAACTTTTCATGGACAAGTCGGGAGATAGGGTGCATCTGATGTTTTTGGAGCAATTGCAGAACCTCCATGATCCGCCACAGTATAGCTGGGGCAGTGGTTGCCTGGCTTGGTTGTATAGAGAGTTGTGTCGGGCAAGCGAGAAAGGGGCATCGCAGATTGGTGGGGCATGCACCTTGGTCCAATATTGGGCATGGGCAAGGTTGCCATTCTTGTGCCCAAGGATAGAGCCCCCACCTGGATGTGATTACGGCCCGTGGCCGTATGCTCCACTTGCCTTTAAGTAAGTATTTTTTTCGATATTTAGTGTGTTATACAATGTACTCTTCTTAGTAACTAAGTAGCCACTTATCTTATGTTATTCGCTCGTAACTGTAGGTGGGTGCGGGTGCCAGGCTCGAAGAGTAGGCCATCCGGGATGGCCTTGGTCCACTATCGTGAGCAATTAGTTACAATGAAGCCGGACCAGGTAATAATATTCAAATATTTTGTTCCATTATGTTACTTTTCCTTAAGAATATGATTGCTTCATACTTTAACATATCTGCCGTTTTAATTTTTGTTTTTCCTTGTATCTATGTATTCTCCCTTGTTTCACATTTTAAGATGCTATGATAATTGTTTTTTTGTTTCTATTTTAGATTGTGTGGCAGCCATACGAGGCACACTTTGTCCACCTTCCTGACTTCTGCGTTACAGGGAGGGGTACGTGGACAGCAAGGGTGCCGCTTGTGTGTTTTTGCATAGTGGAGACACACCACCCAGACCGTGTCCTTCGACAGTTTGGGTTGGCGCAAGAGCGGCTTGACCATGTTGTGTACGATGATAGGCTACATAGAATAGACTTGCGTGGGAAGGTGGAAAAGAATTGGAGGCAGGAGCATGAACCATATAATTTCATGGAATAGCAGAGCACAACGAGTTTGCCATGCACCTCCTCAAACTGGTGAGATGGCCCGTGATCATGACTATTACAAATGGTACGGTCCGGTCACTCGAAAGTATATCGACCGCAACAGTGCTAGATTACATCAGTTGGTAATGTGTTCTAATTATATTTTATTGCTTGCTTTGTTTTTTCTTTAGTACATGTACGAACGTAGAATCAATTGATTTCTTCTTTCAACAAATTTGGTTGATCTTACTGACGTCCAATTAAAAAGAGTTTTTGTTGCATATAGTATCATAATAAAACTTTCACTTCTTAGTTTAGATGAGTATTTAAGTAGATTAATAAGTACTATATTACGATAATCGGGTGATCGACATTATCAAGTTGCTACGGCTTGAAGGATTGTTTAGGGCCCCTTCCAGAGAGATAGATAATTGCCTTATAACGGCCCTAGTTGAGCGATGGCGGCCGGAGACTCATACATTCCATCTTCCACACGGTGAGATGTCAATCACCCTACAAGATGTGGAGGTCATTTTCGGACTTCCTATAGACGGTGAGGTCTTGGTTGGGCCGACTGCTGTGTTACATGGAACTTGGAGCACTGTTTGCATGGAGTTTCTTGGTTTTACTCCGGCGAATGACAACAACACCTTGGTGGGGCAAAGAATTCTTATCAGCCACCTTGTTCAGGCCATTGCAGCGCCACTGCCTGATGACGCAATGGAAATTCAGATACACAACTATGCCGGTACTATATTTTAGCGCTACTAGGGGATAAACTTTTTATGGACAAGTCGGGAGATAGGGTGCATCTGATGTTTTTGGAGCAACTACAGAACCTCCATGATCCGCCACAGTATAGCTGGGGCAGTGGTTGCCTGGCCTGGTTGTATAGAGAGTTGTGTTGGGCAAGCGAGAAAGGGGCATCGCAGATTGGTGGGGCGTGCACCTTGGTCCAGTATTGGGCATGGGCAAGGTTGCCATTCTTGTGCCTGAGGATAGAGCCCCCACCTGGATGTGATTACGGCCCGTGGCCGTATGCTCCACTTGCCTTTAAGTAAGTATTTTTTTCGATATTTAGTGTGTTATACAATGTACTCTTCTTCGTAACTAAGTAGCCACTTATCTTATGTTATTCGCTCGTAACTGTAGGTGGGTGCGGGTGCCAGGCTCGAAGAGTAGGCCATCCGGGATGGCCTTGGTCCACTATCGTGAGCAATTAGTTACAATGAAGCCGGACCAGGTAATAATATTCAAATATTCTGTTCGATTATGTTAATTTTCCTTAAGAATATGATTGCTTCATACTTTAACATATCTGCCGTTTTAATTTTTGTTTTTCCTTGTATCTATGTATTCTCCCTTGTTTCACATTTTAAGATGCTATGATAATTGTTTTTTTCTTTCTATTGTAGATTGTGTGGCAGCCATACGAGGCACACTTTGTCCACCTTCCTGACTTCTGCGTTGCAAGGAGGGGTACGTGGACAGCAAGGGTGCCACTTGTTTGTTTTTGCATAGTGGAGACACACCACCCAGACCGTGTCCTTCGACAGTTTGGGTTGGCGCAAGAGCGGCCTGACCATGTTGTGTACGATGATAGGCTACATAGAATAGACTTGCGTGGGAAGGTGGAAAAGAATTGGAGGCAGGAGCATGAACCATATATCATTTCATGGAATAGCAGAGCACAACGAGTTTGCCGTGCACCTCCTCAGACTGGTGAGATGGCCTGTGATCATGACTATTACAAATGGTACGGTCCGGTCACTCGAAAGTATATCGACCGCAACAGTGCTAGATTACATCAGTTGGTAATGTGTTCTAATTATATTTTATTGCTTGCTTTGTTTTTTCTTTAGTACATGTACGAACGTAAAATCAATTGATTTCTTCTTTCAACAAATTTGGTTGATCTTACTGACGTCCAATTAAAAAGAGTTTTTGTTGCATATAGTATCATAATAAAACTTTCACTTCTTAGTTTAGATGAGTATTTAAGTAGATTAATAAGTACTATATTATGCATTCTATAATTGTTACATAAATGTGGAAAATTCTGATTGTAATGGTTCTTTCTGTGTTTCAGATTGAAAGTCATTTAGGGTTGTTGAATTGGCTTCCAGTAGGCAGTCGAGAACACAATCATGTCTGGCGCATCCTATATAATGTGGCTGGGCTTGGTGGTGATCCTACAGCCACTGGGCAGGCAAACAACCGTACTGAGACTGAATCAGCAACTACTGCAGCCCCAAGCACAAGTGCAGCACCCGTAACTACACCGACCCGTGGTCGGCGTGATACTAGAAGCCCAAGCACAAGCGCAGCTAGGGGTCGTGGTCGGCTTGCTACAGCAAGCCCAAGCACAAGCACAGCTAGGGGCCATGGTCGGCCTGTTACAGCAAGCCCAAGCACAAGTGCAGCTAGGGGCCGTGGTCAGCCTGCTACAGCAAGCCCAAGCACAAGTGTAGCTAGGGGCCGTGGTCGGTGTGCAACAACCCCTCGGGTTGTAAGTAGTCTTGAGATACCTGCTCCCATCCCGCACGCATCTTCCCAGCCTGAGGTCCCTTCACCCATCCCAGTTGCATCTCCTCAGTCCGAGGTCCCTCCACCCATGGTAGATGTATCTCCCCAGCCTGAGGTCCCTCCACCCATCCCAGTTGCATCTCCTCAGTTCGAGGTCCCTCCACCCATGGTAGATGTATCTCCTCAGCCTGAGGTCCCTTCACCCACCCCACCTTCGCAGCCCAGTCCCTTCACCCCTCCTATACACCCTGAGACACCCTTATACCCACCCACCAGCTCCACTGCACTCACTGTACCCATGGACCCACCCAGTACTGAACCCATGACAATGATCCCCACTCCTGGCCTGTACATAGAGCATCATTACCCACCTACCTCATCCTCATCCGACCCTCTAGGACCTCCGGCAGCGATTGACCCGCTACAGCGAGATATTGATGTACCGGACGAGCATCCCCCTCATCAGCCGTCACCCCCACGAGGTAGACCGCAACGTGCTAGAAGAGCACCCACTTGTGGGACAGGTGGACACAAAATAGGACACAAAGGCAGCTCTATGGTACGATAACATTAATTACGATGTTTATGCCTATTTTGCAATATGCTATTTATTCTTATCATTAAACCGAATATTGATTGTATGCACCTAATGTCTTTGCAGCACGATGATGAGCATAAGGCTGATGCCCCCGCAGCCTCCTCCCCCGCCCAAACATTCCACGAGGGTTAAAAAACGCAAAATTGGTGAACATTGAAAAAGAGGTTTGTTAAAGATGCATGCAGCAAATTAATTTGTGTTATGGATGGTGCATGTGAGATATATGTCATAGTAAATTCTCAAATGTCATAGTTTTTGTATGTTGAATTCAATTAGTCCAATTTGGTTCTCATTAGTCACTTCTAATGATCAGTGAGCTTTTTATTCTTTGGTGTAATAAAATAATTCATCATCAAATGGTTATTCTATCCTATCTCAATTACTGAGTTTTTATTTTGTGCTTAATGGTTTCAGGGGACAAGATGCACTGTTGCCACAGATATCCTCTTGCTACTTGAGGGTTAAGTGAGTTTCATTAACCCCACTTCCTGTTGTCCACTTGTATTATTGGTTTGTTTATTCTTGTCCATATTAGTTATGACAAATAAAAAAATTTGTGGCTGAAGTCATTCTCTACACCATGTTTGTCTGTTTTGGTATAAGTTCAGAGGTATTTTGGTATTTATGAAATATTAGAATGTTATTGTTATGTTACTCTTAATATGTTCTAGTCCAAGTTGATGACGCCTTATTTGGAGCATGGGGTGTGTCTTATCATTTTTCTTATTTTTTTTTCGGTTGATTGATAGGTGCAAGGTTTTGACTGAATACTTTTTTGTCACATTCTTTTAAAAACTTAATACAGTGCAAGTGAAGATTTATTTAGGGAAAAATGACAGATTAGAAAATCAGCATTTCTATAGAATTTTTGTAGTACCTGAAAATCATTTGTTTTTTTTTTTTTTGGCTCTATTAATAACAAATAATCAAAGCAGCGTTAAGAGTTCATTGAAAGTGTAACTCATTTTTTTTTTTTTTGATGGGGAAAGTGTAACTAATTAATAAACACAAATCCTTTTCCACTTGAAGACTGTTCAGGTACATATGTTATATGTTCATTTAATTCTTATTTCACTATATATGTGATGGATACTTTGTTTTTTAAGTGTAACATATGTTATATACTTTGGTTTGGGCTGGAGGATATAGTATATTGCCATTTCCATCAGTTGCCTTAAAATTTCAGAACCATCACCTTCTATGTGTGTTTGCAGCAAGCATGCCATTGACAAAGCACTTGAATGTTGCCATCATTGATAGCAATCCTGCATTGGGGAGTAGACCCTACTTCAACAAAGAAGACCCCCCTGATGCAAGGGTCAGTACAGTGACACTTGCTACTATATCTCTTTTCAAAGGTATCAACTTCGATATTTTTGTCATTCTCAATCATGTTCTGGCCACCCTCTTTTTCTCTTAATCCTCTCAAAGTCGCCATGGGTACTCTTATGGGGAAGTACTTATGTATGCTTCAGCATCCTTCCCTATGGAATATAGATGCTGTTGGGCAGTTTTTTTTTTTTTTTTTTTTTTTTTTTTTTTTTTTTTTTTTTTTTTTTTTTTTTTTTTTTTTTTTTTTTTTTTTTACCCCCCCCCCCCCCCCCCCACCCCAACCCCGGGTCTTCGTGGTTGATTTTCTTCCATCCATTTGTCCATAGCCACCCAACAGGGATTGAAAGTTCAAATCTAGAGTTCATTTTCTATCTATGCTTGTGTGAATTTTTTTTTTGGATGCTTTTACTGCTTCATTGTTTTCATTTCTGTTCTCTTCCGCAATATAATTATTGCTTCTTAAAGATTTCTAAATATATCAAGTCTAACATTGATTTTAATTAATTTGCTTGAAAAATTAGGAGCACAAGGAGACACATGATCTCTCTAATAACATTCAGCATTATGATATTGCTATTGTTGGAGGAGGCATGGTCGGCATGGCTCTAGCTTGTTCCTTGGGTATGTGATGTTTTGTGTTTACTTAATTAACTGTATCCTATGTTGGAGGGGCAGGTCGTTTGACTAAACCTGTTTGAAATCTTGTTACACAATATGACATCTTGTTCTGTTTTAGTCATAAGCCTAATATTATTTTCCTACCTGTAGTTTCTTATATTTTCCACAAGGGAATTAGGTAGCGAAGGTCGGGTGGTGTTTAAGAGAGACTAAAACCTCCCAGGAGATCAGATAACCAATGAATTAATAACAGTGGCATAATGTGTTAAGCAATCAATAGGAAATTAATTGACTTGGTCGGAATCCGCTTGTGGACATCACTCTTAATCCCTAGTAGAAAATAAAATTTAAGTCAGTGAAGCCATGTTAATTCACCTCAATATCTAAATGCAGAACAATGTTTTGGATAAAATTTCATCATGAATTTGAGCACTGTAATGTCTTGTACTGTTACATATTCTTTCATTTATTAAATAGATTTGGTTTGTGCTGGAGGATATAGGATATTGCCATTTCCATCAGTTGCCTTAAAATTTCAGAACCATCACCTTCTATGTGTGTTTGCAGCAAGCATGCCATTGACAAAGCACCTGAATGTTGCCATCATTGATAGCAATCCTGCATTGGGGAGTAGACCCTACTTCAACAAAGAAGACACCCCTGATGCAAGGGTCAGTACAGTGACACCCGCTACTATATCTCTTTTCAAAGGTATCAACTTCGATATTTTTGTCATTCTCAATCATGTTCTGGCCACCCTCTTTTTCTCTTAATCCTCTCAAAGTCGCCATGGGTACTCTTATGGGGAAGTACTTATGTATGCTTCAGCACCCTTCCCTATGGAATATGGATGCTGTTGGGCAGTTTTTTTTTGCGTTTTCAGTTATTGTAATGGACTTGATATGGATTTAAAAAAAAAAAAAAAAAGAGATGGAATTGATATGGTGGTATATCTGTTTTACTGATTGAAATGGCCCTGCTTTAGAGCATGCTTGAAATCATCACCATAGCTGAAAGCAATGCTTCTTTTGAAGGAGACAGAAACACATGTTTTGCATAGTTTTAAACTTAGAATAACAACATTTGTACTTTGTAGATGTTGGTGCTTGGCAATACGTTGAACAGCATCGACATGCATATTTTGATAAAATGCAGGTAATCATTGCTACTTTGTATTTTGTTGTGGCAATGTTTGACTCTCTTCTTTTTTTTTTTTTTTTTTTTTTTGTTTGTTTGTTTGTTTTCATAGTTGATTTCATTTTTTTTTTTTTTTTTTTTTTTTTTTTGTTTGTTTGTTTGTTTTCATAGTTGATTTCCTTTTAATTGCTCAATGTAAAATGATGTACTAAAATACTTGAACTATAAACTTAATGCGTTGATCTGACTCGTTCAATTGTTCACCATTTTCTGTGTCAATGACACATGTTCAGTTGTCTTGTCTCATTTTGTTCTTATGTATGCTGACTCATTGATGTTTTCCATTATCATGCATGTTAGATTTTTAGATTTTTTTTTTTTTTTTTTTATTATAAAATTTTGGATCTTAAAAAAGAATGGATCATTAATACATTTACCAAGATAATTAAAGACATGTTCATTGGAGCCATAACTTACATTCCTAATATATAATTTCTGAGGTAGATTAGAAAATGAAGTTTAAGTTAAAATTAGGAATGATGCATTCTTTGAAGCTAGTGTTAGCTAAACTTTATCTATCATTCTTCTTAAAGGTTTTGGGACCGAAAGTATAAGTGAATGCATGCAGGATAGAGACTAATAACAGTCACAAGTTTTTTTCATTGATAGGGCAAGTTAGTATCAATTTGGTCATGTTCAGGAGGAGAACTGAACATTCTCTGATCAACTGTGAACTAATAGCAAGTGAAGGTGAGATAACCAGTAGATGGAAGAGGGATAAAGATTTAATTTTATTTGTGTTAATAGGAAGGAGCTTTGAATTAGCAGATTTTGAAAAAAGACCAAGAACTCCCGAAGAGTTTCATGAGGTGGAATACAAGGTTTATCTATTCTCAGCTCCCGAAGATGATTCATGAATTGAAGCAAGTGCTATGTGCCAGATTCATGATCCTTCAACGTTTTAAAACTCAATGTCGAGTTTTCTCCAACCAGGGGAGTATAATGTGGGAGTCCAACCAAAATTATATTAGAATTTATATTTTTGTATTTATCTTGTGCAAGATTGGATTATTTTGAACTTTTAGATTTGAGTTTAGATAGCGATTATATTTTAGACGGATTAGTATTTGAGTTCAGTTAGAATTATTTTTCATTAGTTTTTATCTTTTATCTCTTTATTTCCTGAAAGCTCTAGTTCTATATAAGCTCCTGGTTTATTTGTATTTGGAAGACGGTTGATTAATGAAATTTCAGATTGGAGTTTTTCCAATATGTTGGGTGCTAATTCCTGATACCTAGGTGCCAATGCCTAAGTTTCTTGCTTGGTGCTGATTCCAGGCAACTAGGTGCCGATTCTTAGGATTTATCTTTTAATTTTCTTGTTCTTTTTTCTCTTGATTGTCCCGTATCAACTCCTTACTTGCCAAGGAGCTGAAATGGGGAATTTTTATATTTGATTCCTTTTCATCATTTAGGAATTATAAGTGTCTATTTGGCATGATGTGCAGCTGGTGTTACTCGTCTGTGCCCTGCAATTGCTTTTAGGCATTGCATATGCAATTTTTACCACGATAATTTGATTGCTTAGAATATATTCATATTTTCTTTTACTTGAATAATCTGCTACATTTCTTTCTAACATATCCTCTCTCCTAGTGGCCCACTATGTTTTAAAATAAGACTGGTAATGTTTTCTTCTATATTTTCATAATTTTCTGTAGGTCTGGGATTATACTGGCTTAGGATACACAAGATACAATGCACAGGATATTAATAAAGAAGTTCTAGGGTAAGCATACGCATAGGAAGAAGAAAAATATCATTTTGGTAATCTTCTAGTTTTTAATGGCAAATGACTTTGTGCTACAGGTGTGTAGTGGAGAATAAGGTTCTTCATGGTTCCCTACTGTCATGTATAGAGGTACATATTTTTATTGTTAATTTGTCATAAATTCAGTGTAAACCTCTTGTATTTTAAGTTCTGTTTTGGGGAAGTTCTTCCTTTCATTACATTCTTTCTTTTCCTGATGAAAAATATTCCTTGTCCAATATTGGATCACTTATATAGACTTGGCTGAATGGTGTGCGTAATATTTTTCTTAATGAAGTGAAATGGTGGAGTTTTCATCTCCTTTTATGAACTATGGTTGTCATCTGTGCTTGATTCTCAGAGTTTTGTTATTGTATTTTTGTGCGTTGGATGGCTCTTGTGTTTTTTACTTTTGGTTTTAATGATGTATCCAGGGCTCTGTGAGCAATATTGGATAGCATTCTTACCATTATAATAGGTATAGCAATTTAAGAATGAATTTTCTTTTATTATACTTAAGTGGGATTTGATTATCAGGAATTTTCTTTTCTTCATATAAGGTCATTTGTACCTCTTCTTCATATATATATATGTGTGTGTGTGTGTGAGAGAGAGAGAGAGAGAGAGAGAGAGAGTTGTTAATATTGACATAATCAGGTTTATAATACTGTCTTATATAACAAAGAAAAAGTGAGTGAACCCAACCCTAAGGGGTACCACAATCAGGTAGGATCATGCCTCATAAAGCGGAGGTCCTTAGTTTGAAAGGTACTGGAAGCACAAAGCCAATTTTATTTTATTTTAGGTCTTATTATTTAAATAGGTTATTAGCATTTTATTTAATTTCTTAGTCAAGGCTATTTTTGTAAGGGTTTTCCCAAGTCAATCAGGATTAGGGATAAGTCCTAATAGACCATCTAAGAATACTATTGTACTCTAATGGAGACTGTTTATGGTTTCCTTGAGTAATAAAATTTACTATTGGAAATTTTCCTTAAATAGTTTGGTGCTGATTTCAGGAAATCCTAAGTGTTAGATTCCCTGGCTATTTATTTATTTATTTTATGTTCTTCAATTTCAGTGTTGCATCATTTTTGGTTTTGTATCTCTCTTTCCCCCTCCCGTGGGAGCAAACTTGAACATATATATATATATATAAAAGAAAAGAAAAGAGAGGGAAAACAGAAAAAGGAGGAAACCTTGGTGATGCAGTTGTAGGCCCTTCTGGTTTCCAGTATGATGGATATTATCCCCCTGATGGGTTGATAATGAGATTTAAACTTATTTTTTAGAAGTCAAATTTCTTTAAAAAAGCTCAAATGGCACATGTACACAGGGTGTGTACTGTCAGGTACAGCAAAATTAAACACTGAAAGTACATCGACCAAATAACACGATTTAAATTTCTTCCCTAGCACAGCTATTTTCTTTGAATGTGGTGGCAACTTGGTCATTCATTATATATAGCTATTCTTATTCCTTGAGGTCTCATCAATATATAATATTTTGCCAATTTCAATGTGCCTTATCTTGTGCAATGTAATTTTCATTTACTTGCTGTAAATTATGATACTTTTTGCAACTAAGAAAATTGAAACTTTTCTATAGAATACAGATTTCCAGAAGACAATCTATCCTTCCAGGTTATCTTCAATGACTCTACCTCCGAGCCCTTCATCCTTGGGGATGGACAGCACATCATCAAGGCCGCCATTGTCTTCTCAGAGACATTTGGCAAAGCTGGAACTGAGTGATGGCAATAGCCTATATACGAAGTTGGTGGTAATTTTCACTTGTATGTAAATGAAGTTACATTGCCGTTTGATGAATAGTAGGATGAATAATTGCCCGTTTTATTCAGTGGGTAAGATCTGTTTGATAGCATATGTCACTGATAATAATTGGTTACAAGTATTCAAATTTGTTGACATTTATTGCAGGTTGGAGCAGATGGTGGCAAGTCACGCGTCAGGGAGTTAGCAGGATTCAAGACAACCGGATGGAACTACTCACAGAATGCAATCATATGTACGGTGGAACATACTGTTGAAAACGGATGTGCATGGCAACGGTTTCTACCTGCTGGTCCAATTGCACTTTTGCCAATAGGTGATAATTTTAGCAATATTGTGTGGACTATGAACCCAAAAGAGTCAACAAACTCTAAATTAATGAATGAGGATGAATTTGTGAAAGATGTAAATAATGCTTTGGATTATGGATATGGTCCTCATCCTACGTCAAGCTTGTTTGGAAGCGGAGAAATGTTTTCTTGGCCTAGAGCAGGTGTGACATTATCAGCTAATGATTGTTTTGAAGTTCCACCAAAAGTGGTTAAGTTGGCATCTGAAAGAATGGTGTTTCCGTTGTCTTTAAGGCATGCCAGTGACTATGTGTCAAAGCATGTTGTTCTGATTGGAGATTCTGCACACACTGTTCATCCTCTGGCTGGTCAAGGAGTTAATATGGGTTTTGGAGATGCATTTGCTCTTTCTAGGGTCATTGCTGAGGGTATAGCTGTAGGCTCTGACATTGGAGAGGTATGTGTTTTTGCAAAAAATTTCTTATTCTGCAAAGAGGTCTTTTGAATTTCATTGTTGTATTTTGCCTTCTTTTAGGATGCAAGGACACCTTTAATCTAGTATCTCACTTGTTTTAGGTGAAGACATGAAGTTAGAGTGATAGACAAATGGACTGATGGAAATATTTATTTATTATTTTATATTCTCGTAGTTATAATAGAGGGGAGATTTGAACCTGGACATCTTTGTTGGAAATATTAGGTGGTGCCACTTGAGTTACAAGGCGCTTGGCGGACTGATGGATATATCTGAACATGTTTACCAATTAATTGTCCCAAGTCCTAACCACATCGGAATATAGGCAATTTTTTGGCTTGAGAAGTGTCTCAAAACTTGATTAGAGCTATTTGGTTGCCCTGATGATGTAATTGTAATAAATTATTATCTCTGTAACCACATGATGTGTGCATTGATTCGACTTATGCAGGTAACAGTGTTAAAGAAATATGAAGCCGAGAGAAAACCAGCAAATATTATGATGATGGGGATCCTGGATGGTTTTCAGAAGGCATACTCTGTCGATTTTGGACCCCTAAATATACTACGAGCTGCAGCATTGCATGGGGCGCACTTCATATCACCTCTTAAAAGAAGTATTATTTCTTATGCATCAGGGGAACAGAAACTGCCACTATTCACTTGAGAAACACTCTAAATTATTCTTACCAGAGGATATAAATGGACTGGATTTTTGCACCTCATGTAGCAATGAATAATTTTTTTTTTTTATTTTTTTTTTTTTTTTTGGGGGGAAAAATTGTGGGACACAAGAGGTATACTTATCTTTTAATTTTGTTCTTTTAGTTTCAATCTTGAACATTTACCTAGTTATCTTTTATTTAATCTTTTGGATATTATTCTTAGTTTGTATTTTAATTTCTAAACATCATTTATTAGTCATGAATTTGCTTTATTATCCATTATTGCTCTTTAATTGATATATGTTTAACATTATATGAAAAAAAAATGTTTAAAAATATTAAAAAAAAAAAATTTAATAATTAATTAATATACGTATTCCCGCCACGTCTTGTTCTAATTTTTCAAAAATTATTGTGTCGCCGTATTATACCTGTATCCATGTCCACGTCTATGTTTGTGCTTCCTAGCTGCTTATATATTGTTAGTTGTCCTCTGTGCATGTGCGCACAAGTGTGCACCTTTGTGTGTGAGCCTATCTTGTTTACGCTGAAAGTTGGTTTATACTTGCTTGAGTTAATCTTCTTTCTCTTTTTTCCCTTAGCTGGGCAGTTATTGTGCATGCTTAGAGAAATGCTTAGATGTTATTATTTGTAAGCTTCCTTGGGAAGTGCAGAACAAGTTTAACTTTGAGTCTTAAATCACTCAAAGAGGAGCATGGCATGGTCAATTGAGCTCTGCTTTTGTTTTTGACTGATTGCATCTTTTTAATTTTTCCATCAAGGGAAAAATTCTCTATGCAACTGAAATTAATTTTGTAAAAGCTGAGGTGAATGAACATAGAATTTTGAGGTTTACTTTGTCCTTTGTTTTTTTTCCAAACTGTTCCCTTTATTAACCGACTGTTCTGACTATTTTCAGGTTGGAGAAAAATCAGTGTTGACATGACCAGAAAGAATGGTATCGAAATGCATTGTGTTGGGATTTAAAAGAACAGAATGGTGAGCAAAGTTGCTATCTACTGATTGGATTTTTTTCGCTGGTCTAGCCAAATGGTTATGATCCTCATCTAATTCACTATTATGCATTTTACTTTGCACTATATTTTTATGTTTAACTGGGATCTTTTTAAGGATTTATAGTGTGTCTAATGGGTTCGGTATATATCTATTTGGTTCTTGTTGGACACTTGTCAGAAATCTCTCAAATGTTCTGTACATAATGTGTTGAGCTTTCTTTATAAGGGTGAAACAAACTTAACAACGTGTAACTTTTCCAATTTATGATGAGCAACCAGTCAATGAGAAGGATATGTTGTTTGGAGAAATATTGTGAGAAACTTGCAGCTTTCTTGGAACAATGTGCTATTCAGTTTAATAAAGCCATGCTCAAATGCTCATTATGCTTCTTGAAAAGTTCAATGATCTCAATATGTTCAATTATGCTTCTTTTTTCTTCTTCAAATTAGTGATTCCAATGACCATTCTTTGAATTTTATGATATGTGGACCACCAACATAACGTTGAGTATTTTTCTGTGAAGTAAACAAAGAAAATTGACCTTTCTGATATATATTTTCTGCTAAACGCTTTTAGTGTTAGTGTTAGGATATTAATGTATTAGTGAGGGGGGCACAATAGTGATTTTACTAATATATAGCGATTATTGCAGTTAGAATGCTGGCCTTCATTGATTTACAAAGCTATATATCATGATAGTGAGTCACCTATCAGCGAAGTACTTGGAGTGGTGAATGGGGGAATATTTGTAGTGTGTATGATAATGAAGTTTCTAAGAATGGTTTCATTTTGTGGAGCAGGCTGTTAATGTTAGGTTACTTAAAGAGATCCAATGGAGGGGGTCCATTTCATGATAAAGATTTTGTTTTTCATGAATATAAAGGTGTACATGGTGCCGCATCATTTCAAATCTCATTCCACCAAACAAGGAGTGATAACTGATTCTAAAAATGACTTGACATTTGCTCTGCTTTAGATTTGTGAAAAACTAAATCTTCAACTTGATTTAAACCCTCTCCATTTTAAAAACAAATGCTGAGGATCCTTTTCCAACTCAAAGATGGGTTTTCTATTGGATGCAGTGTGGTAGTTTTAGAAAATGAAAGATGAAGGGTTTGTGCCTGTCACAACTTGAGGAAGTGTTATTCATGTTCACTTTACCCAAAACGATTAGTCAAACATGAGTTCCATGTAATTACTTATGGTTATGTAGCCCCGGTCAATCTAGTACACTCTGGATGTTGGACGTAGTTCATACCTGCACAACGCCTTCATAGTCAAAATCTTATACAAATCCACACAATATAAAATATTATAAAGCTAAATTAAATGACTCCATTGAGCAGTCTTGGGTTGTACAGGGGCTTGTCAGGTTTTGGTTTGAGGAGATGGATTAAGGGATTGTTTTTGGAGATTAAGATGAATATGAACTAGTGGGGAACTGACATTAATAGATATGTATGACAAGTGCGGGGATTCTTTAGGGAGAGGAGGGTCTTGGGCACTGAATTAATCACATTGAATGCCTCGATAAAGGGTCAATTTGTTTTCTACTTATATCATGTTATGATGTATTTTGAAGATCATATGTGAACTTGACCTCTTCTTATTTTTGGTTAACATAAACTGGATTAAATAATCTGCTTTTAGGATATTGAAACTATTTTTGTTGCCATAAACTTAGATTTTCATGGGCATATATTCTTATGAACCTAACATCTTGTTTTTACCTCATGCTATGTTGATATCAGATCTACTAATGTGTCATGCTGTTTTTATATCTAATTTTTCTATTTCTCTGCAGTTTCTGTACTTATTATGCTAAGGATCCACTTAAACACTATAAGTGGGGCCTGAGTACCATGTTTATGTTTTTGGATTTGGTAAAGAAACATACTCACCGGGATGGTTTTGGTCAGTCTAGTTTCATATGAACCTTATTTATTTATTTTAGGATTAAATGGGACTCAATAAGATTTTTATATTGAAGTTATCTCTCTGCACACAATAGCCTGCTTGCTAATTCTCGTCTGCAGAATTTTCTATAGTGTTGCTGCATTTCTGTTCAAGTTGCCTTGGAGTGTCTATTACTTGCTCCACTCTTGCACACTTTCTTCAATACTCCAATTTTCATCAGTCTTACATCAATTGACAATATTTTTCGTGGTTTTTCCCATTTGTTTGGTTCAAATGATTTTCAATTTTCTTAGATTTGATACAGAATCTCTTATTTTGTTAATTTGCTCTCTTTTTTTGGATTCTTCTTCTGCTTCAGTGTTCTCTTAAATTTTTTTTTTTTCATATCTCATTTGGTTTCTCTCCTTCCCACATATTTTTTCTGTATGTGAATCATCTCTCCTGTACTCTATGCACGTGCTCAGTGAATTGTTTAAAACGGTTTTCAGGGACAAATGTTGAAGAATAAGAGGAAGTCAAGGCATAATCGTTGATTTCAGATTAGTTTCTTTAGTGAGGATAATCCTTTCAATGTCTAAGGCTTTCAAAGCAAATAAGGTATTGAACTGCTAATGTGGCTGACTTACCAGGAAAAATTATGCTTTAGGACAGCAAAGAGTCCAAGAGCCGAATTTGATAAATGGATCATATGGGAAGAAATTGGCTTGGATTATACTTCTTAAAGGTTAGGCATGGAGTTGACCAATATAAGAAGATGAGAAATTTGAATGACTTAAATCTTTTCAATGGCAGTAGCTGAAGGGGGAAATGGATCCAAGGTAGAGTATGCGGCTACTTTGAAGAGTAAGTTGAGAAAGTAGCAAGGTTAACAGAAAAAGAATTTTAGGCATGTATTAAAAAAAAAAATTGTTAGGACTTTGTAAGAAACTTGGCAGATTTGTCTTTCTTGTAATCGCTCTCTTTTGTGTTTTATATGGCTTTTTTTGTGATGAATTATCAACATTTCTTTTAATCTTTCTTAACTTCTTCAAAGCCTAAAAGTTCTTAAGATAAAAAGCAAAACGAAATCTGTATGCCTCTTTAGAAACTGAATTAGCATCTACTCAATCACAATTTCTGATAACCTGTCTACAAATTAGTTGTTTATTGCTCACGCATACCACAACATTGCTCCCCAGATTGCTCTCAACACCCACTTATCTCTCTCTTGTTTGAAATCTTAGAAGCATTTGTAATTATGGATTCCACAAAGGCAGCAGTGCTACTGTTACAGGCAGTATTGATGGTTGAACCATGTTGTGATAGCCATAGGTTGCCATTCTTTTAGCTGAAAAAAGGTACTCTCTCTTTCTTTTTCTTCAAGTTTAAGATGATTTTTTTGTCATGTACAATCATTTTTTTTTTTTTTTTGAGATAAGTGATATAAATTTTTTTTTTTTAGTTTGGGCAACTCCCCTGTTCAGGCAGAAGGGGTTGCCCTGTTTCCCCTGTTTTTCCCAGTGGCAAATCCCTTGTTCAGGCAGATTGGTTGCCCTTTTTTTTCCTGCACATGCAGGCAAATCAGGAACTGAAATGTGTACATGCAATTGTTGAGAAACATAGATAAAGAAGCTTAGAATGTAATCTAACACCATTGAGAGGCAGAGAAGTTGAGAATGTAAATGCACAACCATTACATCAAAAGGCGTTCTCGCACCAAGCTATAGAAACTGTTACGCTCTATTCATAAAGATAATTTTACAATGCAAATACATTTGCATCACAACAAAAAGGCATTCTCAATATATCAACATTCTAAATATGCGCAACCATCCTTAATTTGAAATTCTAACCGTACTACTCAAATCACAATCTTCATAGAGGTACATTGGGTAGAGAATTATAAGTACATTCAACAAAAACCAAAAAGTTAAATGTGCCAATACAACGTAGTCACTTTTCCTAAGATCAGCAGTTCGCACAACAAAAACGGCGTCCATGGAAGCATGCCTGCAAAACGTAGACTAATCACGTTAGGAGAGAAGTAGTAAAAACAGTAGTTACTGGTAGAATGAACAACAATTATATTTAACCAATGCATAATATTTTTCCATCTACCTACCTACTATGGAACATTACTGCTTGTGGAAGCGCCACGAGACTGCGGACATTTTCTACGGTTATGCCCAGAAGCATGACACAATCCACATGTTTGCTTAGGTTGACTCTCTATCAAATCTGCATCCTCCCTCCGCCATCTTGAGCCTTGATCCTTATTCCTCACCCCATCCATCTCATTCCTTATTCTTGACTTCACTGGTCGACCTTTGGCCCGCAACAATGCTGGATTAGGCAACCACTTTGGCCCCATGGGATCCCTCCACAATGATTGTGACTTAGGAATCACAAATGCATGCTGATAAGTGTTAAGGGCATTGTCCAAACCATAACATGGGGGAATATATGCGGTCGAATCAATATTCAAATAGTCACATACTCTAATTGCATGTGAACACGGGATCCCTATGTTTTGCCATTTCCCACAACTGCATGTTCTTTCCCGTATCCGAACTTCATAACTGTGGTTTCCCCCTCCTGCGCTACACGTGAATGAAGTAACTATCTGATATATCATCTGTTCACTGTTAAATGGCTTGAGATAGTGTTTCTCAGATTTAAGCTTATTTCCTTCCCACTTGTCAAAGGCATATTGACTCCATTTCTTACCCTCTGACAGGCGATTGAGGTATTCTTTGTGCCGGTCGTGGAAATATTCAACAAGTTTGGACCAAGTGAACTCAACCAACGCGGCAATAGGAAGGCCCCGTGCACCTTTAAGTACACCATTGAAGCACTCTGATATATTGGTTGTCATTGCCCCAAAACGTCTTCCACCATCATGTGATTGGGTCCACATATCCACAGACTCGCTCATTAGGTATGTGTATGGAAGATAATCTTGATTCTTTTCCTTCCCATCTTTTCCCGTCACCTTCTTCTTATTCCGAATGGCCTCCATTTCCACTTGCTTAATGGACTCCATTATGGTATCAAATTTAACTACCTGAGTAGCATATCCTGCTTTCAAGCAAGTTGACTTTAGGGTCGAGTTCTGAAAATGTGTGTTGAAGTTGCTAGCAACATGTCGAAGGCAATATCTATGAAATACCCGTGTTTTTCCATCATCCCCTCTAGGCCAGTTTGCAATGGCATTTTTGATACGAGATGTCGTCAGAAATTATGCAAATGCCGTCGTCGGGTATCACGTGGCCAATCGTATCTCTGAGGCATTGTAAAAACCACCTCCAACTGGGTCCTGACTCACAATCCACAACAGCAAAGGCAAGAGGGAATACCTTGTTGTTAGCGTCGGTTGCCATTGCAACCAACAACTTTCCCTGATATTTACCATACAGATGGGTCCCATCAATACTGATAACTGGCTTGCAATATTTGAATCCATCAATGCTTGGACCGAAAGACCAAAACACATAATTCAATAATACGGTGTCATCTTCATCGGTGGATGTCGTACGATAGAACACTTGGGTAGTCGGATCCATATCAATATATGCCATAAGCAACTTTTGCAACCTCTGGTAAGACTCTTCCCAATTCCCAAACAGCTTCCCAATCGCCTTTTGTTTCGCATCCCATACCTTGTAGTAAGAAGGCTTATGGCCCTCATATTTCGACTCTATCATAGATCTGAGATGCTTAATTGGGGTAGTGTGATCCTCACTTAACTTCTTAAGGATGTCTGATGCAATAAAGTTACAATTCATCATTCTACCATCATTTCGCACCCCAGTCCGTATACATGTGTGAGGACCCTTGTACACGGTGACCATCCATAGTCTCTGGAGATTGGGCTTCATGACTGCGCAGACATACCACTTGCATGACTCATCCACACATTTTGCACAAAGTTTTGTCGTCGTCGACCTACTGATCATATACTGTTTGTTTTCCTTGAGGGCACAAATTGTTAATACACGCTGCACCTCCACTTTATTGGCAAAAATCAAGCCTTTGTACAAATTCATCCCCTCTCTCCAAGTAGACACAAATGGTATCTCCATATGTGAAGGATCAACCATATTTTCCCAAGTATTTGCAGAAAATGACAAAGCAGGAGGTGCGTAGCCAGGGATTGTGTCCGTATTGTTTTGGACACTAAGAACATTGTCTGCATAAGGTTCACTATCATCCAATGTCTCATTATCATCAATGTCCCTCTCAAAGTCCCTAAAGTCCCCTCTCTCAATCCTGTCTTCAATCTCATCTTCATCGACAAAATCTTCATCGTCAATGGCAGTACTCCCATCAACATAGTCGTCATCATCATCGTCATCCTCATACTCATCATCATTCTCATCCTCATCCTCATCATCATCATCATCGGCATGAACATTATCATGCTCTACATGTGTAAAATACTCATATTGAACATTTGGAACTGTAACCTGTACACTTGTTTGTGTTTGTTGGATTTCGTCGATACCAACTTCTGCACGCGGCTTCAACTGTATGTACAACTCAATGTTAGTTACTTCAGATATTCTCTCCAACTTGTCAAACATGATCTTCACATGTTTGTCTGTTTCTATCGCCATGTACTTGTAATTAATTCGATGCCTCAGGATTTCATTTGGCATACGATAAGTAATTTCTATGTTGTGCACAGCAGGATTCTCACACAACTCTTCCATAACCATCATCTTCAATTCGTCAAGGGTCTTGAACCTACGATCAATTTGGGTATAATAGCTCTTTATACCCGGCCCTTCAAATGGCAATCCCTTGTTCGCATTGGCATTCTTCAGGGGACCACCGTGGTATAAGATTATATCAATTTCAGCATTGTGAACCTGTTAAAGTCAAGTTACCATGTTAGTTAAATCACATAGTCGTAAACTGGGGGAAAAAAAAGTAATGTGATCTTAAGGCAGAACATATTCAAGCCAAATTTTCATAGGTAATTACTAGTTTTATAGCCATTATGTAACTTGTGGTACCCATGGTTCTAAGTTTGGCTTCAGAACAAAATTTGAAACATATCTAGTGGAGCAACCCCAAAAAATAAAAGGTAAGGAAAATATATATATATATATATAAAGAATACATAGAACAATATGAGAGACTTTACAAAGATGATGTAGCATTAACAAAACATATTAAATTCACAAAACCAAAGTATTCCATATCCTTAAGGATTAAATGTCATTACCAGATACCAAATTGTTTCCAAAATGACCAATTCTTATCCTTTTATTTTTATTTTTATAATGATCAATTCCTTATACAGCCATGTATTGTATAGGTCAGTGCATTTTAAGAATTACTTTCAGGCATTTGATTATGATATCCATTCATTCACTACCCATTTCAAACCCAAAATAATGATGAACAAAGTCAAAAAAACGTGTAAGATCATGCTAAAAATAAAAGCCTAGAAATGATGAATACAATTTTGTTAACAAAATGGGCAAATAAATACCCAAAAAATTAACACTGACAAAACAAAGTTCTAATTCACAANATTATTTTTGATAAAAAAAAAATCTTAATTCCATGTTCACAAGCAGTTTAAAAAAAAGTCTTGAGTCACCTTTGGTTCTTTCTATAGGATTCCTAATACACGTGGTCATGGCTCTCCTATGCTAATGGAGCTTGAGACTGTTCTTAAACTTAGTTACTACCATTTTTCTTAAATTGGGAATTATAGATTGTGGAATTTTTTGATTGGTTGTTGAACAATGGGAGAATGTATTTTGAAAGATGAGTTGCTAGATGATACAGAGATGTCATGTTTGCTTAGTAGGCAACTAAGACTAGCACATATGTTTACTTCAAAGAAGGAAGAAATTGGAGGGACGTGATGAGATTTTTCTTCAATTTATCAAAATATCTAGACTAACAACAATGTTGGTTAGACTTCACTTGATGAGCAAACCAATACGGCTTCTGGTTCTAAATCTTATGGCATTAGACAATAAAGGACCACAACAAATTACTCTTATCATCTCCAAAAGAGTTTTTACTTTTAAATTGTTCAAGATTTATCAAACTTTTTACCCAGTCATTCCGCTTTTTGTCAAAATCTTGACTAAATGATAACTAAGCAAGATAACTCTCATTTTGTCAATACTATTAGAATTGAACTAACCGATGGAATTCTCTTTGTTAGGTGTCTTGCATACATTCTATCAGCTTCATCTTAAAGGCTTTAAATATCATTTGAGAATTTTGTTAATTATATTCTATAATTTGAAGATTAACTATTTATAGAATTGAACAATTGTGGTTGTTTGATTAACTGATATTCATTAGTATCGCACAGGTTAGCAACTAATCTTTTCAATGGATCCGGATCCTCTCCATTTCTATTTGAAATGAAGAGTGTCCAGTTAAGGGTTAGGATCTGCCTAAAAACAATCAAAGTCCTACACATTTAAAAGCTTTAACTTAACCAAATAGCAAACTCAAATTTTGTAACCAGAGTTAACTCTTGTCCAAAACCCAAAAAAGCCACCCTAGGTTCCTAGCAAGGCAACAACCATATCCTCAGGTTCAGATCCTTTCAATCTCAAGCCCGAGTGCCCATCAGCCACCAACAACTGAAGTGATCAAACACTGATTTGGCTTGCTCTAAATTTTCAGTTTGATTATTCTTTTTCATTGATAGAATAATCACTACTTTTAATTCCATTTTTGACCAAAAAAAGGGCCCAATTATAGTTACTGGAATCTGAAAATATTGTTGGAAATGGAATGAACAAGACCATGATTTACACTTCATGTGGAGAAACAATGGCATGGGGTTTGGAAATATGAGTCTATAAACCATTCTAGGAATCAAGACAGAGGAACAGCTTCAGTGCTCACAATTTTGGAAATTTGTTTCTGTGGAAAGTGGAACTTTTTGGTAGATATTCTTTAGCTCATCTTGTTCGTTAGTAACCACTTTCAACAGTGAGAGCATTGAAATTTCATCCTTGACATCTCTCTTTTCAGCCTTGGACTCAGAATCATCAAGGTAGTGCTGATAGAAATATGAAATAAAGCCCCAAATAGCCAACAAAATGGAAATCGCCTTTACCCCATTCATTTTTTCATGGAAGAAGATTATGGCTAGAACTGTTATAACAGGCATACCTAACACACTTATGACATTGGAGAACAGGGAAGACACTTGTTGAGATTGAAAGGATCTGAACTTGAGGATATGGTTGTTGCCTTGCTGGGACTTGGGGTGGCTTTTTTGGGTTTTGGACAAGAGTTAACTTTGGTTACAAAATTTGAATTTGCTATTTGGTTAGGTTAAAGCTTTTAAATGAGGTGGAATGTTCTAGGCCTTTGATTGTTTTTAGGCAGATCCTAACCCTAAACTCGACACTCTCCATTTCAAATAGAAATGGAGAGGATCTGGATCCCTTTTCAATGGGGTAAGTTGACAAAGTAGCAAGGTTCACAGAATAAGTAAGTTCAGTTATGTATTAAGAAAATCTGTTAAGAAGACTTTTGTAAGAAGTTTGCCATGATTTTCTTTTTCTTTCTTGCAATCAGTCTTTCGATGTTTTATAAGGCCTTCTTTTGCGATGAATTATCAACGTTTCTTTGAAGCCTTCTTAAGTTCTTAAAAGCTTTTAATAAACTAAACAGCTAATTGAAAAAGTTTTGTTTGCATCTTTAAAAGCCGTAGCGGCATTCAATCACAACTGATGGTTGCACCTTGTGCTGCACTGCATCTGCTACCACATTTCTTGCTCTGAGATTGAGATTCACATTTTTGTTGACAACCTACGACTTTCTGCTATCTTTGCAAAATTCTTGTCCATGCAACTAACTTCTGTACAATTAGAGCAACTTGACCACTTAAGGATTACTGTACAGGTTTAATGGGCCCAAACCTGTTAAATTTTATGAATCACACAAGGCAGTAACTTACGTTCAAATTATATAAAACCACACGAGGCAGTAACCAGTTAAATTTTGGGCAGTAACCAGTTAAAACCAGTTAAATTTTGGGTTTTCTAAACCACATAAGGCAATGCCTATACAAATACTTAATACATGAAAGTAAACAACTAGCAGCACAAATTTGCAAACCAAGTGGTAAACCTGTTCTAATTATAAGCATGACAACTCCACACAACAAACCTGTTCACATACTACAATTAAAGACTGAATAATACATAATTTCATTTCATATCTCAATTCCCAAGTGGCACATCCAGGCTCATATTATGATAAAACCCCATTCAAAACATAAAAGTTAAGTAGGAAGTAAGAACCAAGAAAAGTTTTGGAATTGGCTCAACAAGAGTCCCAACTCAAGGACATCACCATATGATGTCATTAGTGTTAGTGAGTATGAATGCATCTACTTAACTACATCTTACACCGTTTATTGTCAATAAATGACAAAATAAAGATAGAAAAATAATAGAGTTACAAGCTATTTTACAACATTTTTTACAAATTGCTGATATAAGTGGTCTCTTCCATTTTTGATTTCCTGCATTCAGTTAGGCTTTCTTCTTGATGTATGTTAGTTTTTCAAGATGTACTTTTCATTCAATAAAACTTTTATTTATCAATAAAAAAAAATTGAAATACATACCTTTAATCTAAAGCTAAGGTTTTATAAAGTTCTCAGCAGTGAGACCTGTTTAGGATAAAGTAATACATATGAGACATCTTATGATACAGTTAGCAATAAGAAGAGATGTCAACAAACAACTGATAAGAGATATTAGACATTTTAGGTGTGTGACCCACATGTCATTGAGACATAAGTCACATCAGAGCGTCTCATACAAGAATTTTCCGTCAGTTCCTCCTTACTCTTTTTTTAATTTTATTCTTTTAAAGTTTTTTTTTCTACCCTAATTTAATAAGCTCAAGTGCATCTCTCCAAGGCAAACACAAAATTTTCTTTATTTTAGAGAGTTTAACCATAAAATAGTGCTCCAACAGCCTTTCTAAAATTCAATTTTTTTAATGAACAGTTACACTCTTCTATGTGCTACAATTCATTAGCAAAAGAATAAAATAGAAAGAAAATTAGCACAACCAATCAAAATATTCAACTATTATTTCAACGGATACAAGAAACTGAAGTAGCATCTACTCAATCACAATTTCTGATAACCTATTAGTTGCGTATTGCTCAGGCTTACCACAACATTGCTCCGCAAATTGCTTGCAACACCCTCTTATCTCTCTCTTGTCTGAACTCTTAGAAGCATTATTTACTAAAGATTCCAGAAGGCCAGCAGTGCTACTGCAACAGGCATTATTGATGGTTGCACCTTGTGCTGTACCACATTTTTTGCTTTGAGATTGAGCTTCACATTTTTGTAGGCAACAAACGCTGCTACTACTACTACTACTACTTTGTGCTATGTTAGCAAACTTCTGGTCCTTGCAACTAGCTTCTGTACAATTAGAACAACCTTTATCACTTGGGGTTTCCACATCATGAATGAGTTTCTCACAGCATCCATCATTGCATTTTATTGCCTCATAGTCCCATAATCTCCATTATAACCACCTTGCCATCCACAGGATTTATGCTTTTGCCTTTCCATATAAAGAAGGCATGGAGAAGTGCCAATCTTGATCTGAAGACAAAACAAAGTTCTAATTCACAATATTGGAAAATTAACTAAGTTATGTCAACTATCTACAAAATAAATAGTCAAAATCTTTAACCCACACCCATAGACAACTAATACCCAACTACAATGATAATCAAATTATGCAAACCCTTACCTGAGATCTGAATTTGTTGAGAGGAAAGAGCAGTGAAAGAGGCAGTGTGGTGAGTGAGAGGCAATGTGGTGTGAGAGTTATGGGTGAGTGAGAGTTAGTGAGGTTGAGAGACTTAGTGAGGCTGAGAGACTGAGGATGCTCTGTTTTTGGGTGAGCTGTGTACTGAGCGTGTTTATATATGGCTAAGTGTTAAATTTTTTTAAGGGCTCAGCGTGTAATGTATGGAACTCGAGTCTATAAGACTCGAGTTCCTTGAAATTTCACTATACCTGTGTTATTAATATTTCCAGTAAAACTCGAGTCTTTAAGACTCGAGTTCTTTGTAATCACATCTCGATTTTTAACGACTCGAGATCTAAGTGGACAAAATTAAGTCCAGCTCACCAACTGGTCTGCGACACGATGGAACAGCATCTCGAGTTTCTAAAACTCGAGATGCTAGTTTCCATTATACTTTCAACCGATGCTTAACTAACTATATACAACTATATTACACTGGTATTCTGCACATTTCCTCGATAAACCTTACAAAAACATAGGATAGGGGGGAGTCTTAAAATATCTAAGGAGAAGACTGCTACCACCGCATTGAATGTTTTGTAACTAACTTTCTAGCTGCATTAATGTAGAGAAGACCTTTGAATAGTACTACATTGGCTGCCCCAACACACAAAGGGCCTGAAAGGGTGCCCGATAGGACAAATACTCAAGTAGTAGCTTGGATGATTAACAAGTAGAGAGCCAAGATTGTCTAAAGAGAACTATATAATGGAAGAGAACCTCCACGGGAAAGGGGATCGAGAAACGAAGAGAAAAACACTTTAGCTATCAAGAACTGACTTTGTAATCAAATTTGAGAGAAATATATAAGAACGGATCTCCTCGGACTGTGCCAAGAATGATTTTCTTTAGTTTAAATTAGTTTATTTTCCTTTCTTGTCACCTGAATCCATTATTCTTGTCATTCAACTCGTTAAAGCCCAGTTTTCCAACCCACTCTCTACAAACTCATTATTTTGGGCTTTTTGGGCCTAAGTCCATCCACTTTTTGGGCTAGGGACTTAAATTTGGTTCTTACAATTGGCGCCATTTGTGGGAATTATTGGTGATATAATGAGTCCGTCGTTCAACGATGGTAGGTTTGGGTCCAAACTAGGCAGAATCTATAGGGTCTCAGCGTCAAGATCACTTCCGTGACCTTGAACAAAGAAAGGACCGGGAGGGGAGTGTGCCACCTATACTAGTAGGAGCCATTCTCGGGGTTGTAACCACCTCTCTCATAAGAGAAATACCAAAGAAATGCAGCTGGAGATTGATCAGTTGAGGAGAAGCTTATGCCACAAACGGCGAAAGCGAGCTCCTTCCAATTCTAACTTCTCTTCCGATGGTGAAGAGGATGGTAGCTATAGGCATAGATCAAGGACCCCTCCTAGTGAGTCTTTCTCGTATGATGAAGACTACCATCATGAGCACAGAAACAAAAATTCATCTTCGAGAGGCCTGGGAAATGATGCTATGAGTAGAGCACTCAACCAAATTTTTAGATCACCTTTCACGCGTAGAATTGAGGGAGGAAGACTTCCTCGACAGTTCACTTAGCCCACGTTCACCATATATAATGGTCGAATAGACCCTGTGGAGCATGTTACCCACTTTAATCAAAGAATGGCTGTGCACTCCAAGAACGAGGCCTTGATGTGCAAGGTATTTCCATCTAGCTTGGGGCCTATGGCAATGAGGTGGTTTGATGGTCTGGGTGTAGGTTCCATTGATTCCTTTAAGGAACTCACTCAGGCTTTTGGATCCCGCTTTATTACGTGCAGCAGGGTTTCTCAGCCCTTAGATTCCTTATTGTCCTTGTCCATAAGAGAAGGGGAGACCTTGAAAACATATACGGACAGATACTGGTAGATGTTCAATGAGATTGATGGTGACTTTGACGACGTAGCCATCAGGACTTTCAAGGTCGGCTTACCTGCCAAGCATGGCTTAAGGAAGTCTTTGACTGGGAAACCTGTTACCAGTGTACGCCAGCTCATGGATCGGATTGATAAGTATAAGAGGGTTGAGGAGGACCAACAATAAGGCAAGGGAAAGGGTAAGGTTATCTCTCAAGAGATGAGGGATTTCAGGTCGGACTGCTACAACAATAACAGACTCCGGAGGGATTTTGCTAGGAAATCTGGGCCTACAGCTCCTTTAGTGGTTAACATTGTGTTCCGAGAACCGGTGCATCAGATTTTGGAGAAGATCAATAACGAGCCATACTTTAAATGGTTGAACAAGATGAGTGGAGACCCCTTGAGGCGCAATCAGAGCCTTCATTACCAATACCACCAGGAGCGAGGGCATACCACTGAGGACTGCAAAACTTTGTGGAACCATTTGGAGCAACTGGTCAGAGAGGAAAGTTTATAACAGTTTTTGTATCGGCCCAATGGGTAAGAAGACCAATCAAGGTTAGGGGCTCAGGGGAACGCTTCTTTAAGGCCTCCGTTAGGCACAATTAATGTCATCTTTGCTACACTTGGGAGGTCTGGTTCTCATCCCTCCAGGGTGATGTCTGTAGCTTGGCTACCAATCAAGGACTCTAATTCTGAGCCGAAGAGGGCTAGAGTAGAGATCCAATTGACTCTAAGTTTTTCGAATGAGGACAAGATGGGAACCATCCAGCCACACAATAATGCTTTGGTGGTCACCCTTAAAATAGAAGGGTATGATGTAAAAAGGGTGATGGTGGATCAGGGCAGTGGGGTAGAAATTATGTACCTGGACTTGTACAGAGGGTTGAACTTAAAGCTTGGAGATCTGACAGCATATGATTCACCTTCGGTGAGTTTTGATGGGAAGGTTGTCATCCCAAGGGTTCAGATTAAGTTGCTTATGCAGGCAGGTTCAGAGGTGGTTGAAGTGGACTTCATTGTGGTGGATGCATACTCTCCCTACATGGTGATTATGGCCAGACCCTAGCTTCATGCCTTAGGGGCCATTTCTTCAACTCTACATTTGAAGGTGAAGTATCCATCAGGAGACCAGATTAAGGAGCTTGTGAGGAGTCAATTTATGGCTAAGCAGTGTCTCGTGGCTGCCATCACGCATCAGCTTGCGGCGGAGTCCTTGGCCTCTACTGAAGGGTGCTCATAGCAATCAAGGATTTTGGTCCTACCTATGGATGCAGTGTCAAGAGAGGCAAAGTGTGAAAGGTTGGAGGAAATTGCTATAGACGGTGATCCGGAGAAGTTTTTTCAGGTCGGAGCTCAGTTGCCTCTTCAGGAAAAGGAAGAACTATTGGCATTTCTTAGAAGAAATATTGATGTGTTCACCTGGAATGCCTATGAGGCTCCTGGGGTAGATCCTAAATTCATTTTCCACCATTTGAACGTCAACCCAGCTGCCTTCCCTAGAAAGCAACCACCTCGGCACTCCTCTAAAGAGCATTCTAATGTTGTCAAGGAAGAAGTGAACAAGCTTAAGCATGCTAGGGCTATCAAAGAAGAATTCTACCCTGAATGGTGGCTAATACAGTGCTAGTAAAGAAGAAGATTGGGAAGTGGTGGGTGTGTGTGGACTTCACAGACTTGAACAAAGTCTGTCCAAAGGACCCCTTTTTCATGCCTCGGATTGATCAGCTAGTGGACGCAACCGTGGGCCATCCTTGGTTAATCTTTTTGGATGTCTTTCATGGATAGCATAAAATACCTTTAGCCTTGGATGATCAGGAGAAAACAGTTTTTGTCACCCCCATTGGGAATTACCACTACAAGGTGATGCCCTTTGGTCTAAAGAATGCGGGATCTACTTATCAGAGGATGATGAAAAGGATGTTTGAGTCACAGTTTGGGAAGAACATTGAGATTTATATAGACGACATGGTGGTCAAGAGTAAGTTGGAATCTAAGCTCGTTAACGACCTTGGGAATATCTTTGAGATCTTGAGGAGGCATAAGCTGCGACTCAATGCTTCTAAGTGTTCTTTTGGGGTCAGATTAGGGAAGTTCTTGGGGTACATGGTTACACACCATGGAATTGAAATTAACCCTGACCAAATCAAAGCAATCAACAATCTGCAACCACCTCGAAATCACAAAAAGGTTTAGAAGCTAACAGAGATGATCGCTACTCTAAACCGATTCATCTCTTGATTAGTAGACAGATGTAGACTTTTCTTTCAATTTTTGAACAAGTAGAAAGGATTTGAATGGACTGAGGAGTGTGTCTTGGCTTTCCAGCTGTTGAAGAAATATTTTTCTCGGCCACCCATTATGTCTAAACCTGAGGTAGATAAAGTTTTGTTTGCCTATATTACTGTGGCTTCCCATGCGATAAGTCTGGTACTTGTACGGGTTGATAGTGGTTTACCGAGGACGGTTTATTATGTGAGCAAGTCATTGCATGAGGCTGATGTCCATTACCTATCACTAGAGAAGGCTATTTTGGCAGTGGTGCATGCTACCCGTAAACTCCCCCACTACTTCCAATCACACACAGTTGTTGTCTTAACCCAGCTCTCACTCAGATCTCTACTTCAAAACGTTGATTACATGGGGAGAATTGCAAAGTGAGGTACGATCCTAGGGGCTTTTGATATCAAGTATATGCCTCACACCTTTGTCAAGGGTTAGGTTTTAGCCGATCTGGTGGCTGAGTTTGCTAAAGCCCCATTAGAAGAGAGAGTAGAGAAGCAGAACATGGATGAAAAATCGGTTGGTGCAATCTCCTTACAAGAACCTTTGTCCTAGAAGGTATACGTTGATGATGCGGCGAACCATAGAGGATCTAGAGTGGGGCTAGTTCTGATATCTCCCGAGAGGATTATAATTGAGAAATCCTTAATATTGGGCTTCTCGACCATAAACAATGAAGCTGAGTATGAAGCTCTACTGGTAGGAATAATCATGGTTCACAAATTGGTTGGAAAAGCAGTGGAGATATTCTCTGATTCAAGGCTGTTTGTGGGCCAAGCTCAAGGAGAGTTGGAAGCCAAAGATCTTAGAATGCAGGAGTATTTGAACCAGGTTAGACACTTACAGTTTGGATTTGAGTCTTTCAATTTGTCACAAATCCCTAGAAGTAGAAATACATATGCTGACTCTCTGGCCATGCTGGTAACCTCCTCGGCACAAAGTTTACCTTGGGTGATCCTTGTGGAAGACTTGTGTAAACCTACTAAGGTAGGGGGAGATGGGGTTCATATTCATCAAATAAGGGTGGGTCCTAGCTAGATAGACTCTATTGTGCTATTCCTTAAGAAAGATGTCTTGCCCAAGAATAAGTCCAAGGCCGACAAGGTACGAAGGAAGGCTCCTCGGTTTTGGCTATTTGAGGACCAAAAATTGTATAAACGCTATTTTTCTGGACCATATTTGATGTGCATACACCTTGAAGCAGTTGAGCTACTCCTAGAAGAATTACATGAAGGGATTTGTGGAAGCCACACAGGGGGCAGATCTTTGTCTCACGGGGCCCTCACTCAAGGATATTGGTGGCCAAACATGCAAAGGAAAGTACAAGAGTACGTGAAGAAGTGTGATCAATGCCAGAGATTTGCCCTAAACATTCACCAACTTGGAGGGGTCCTTAATCCTCTGTTTAACCCTTGGCCCTTCGCTCAATGGGGCTTGGATATTGTTGGACCTTTCCCTAAAGCAGTAGGAAATAAGAGATACCTACAAGTCGGCACGGATTATCACTAAATAGGTTGAAACTGAACCATTGGCCAATATCAGGGACATGGATGCCAAAAGATTTGTCTGAAAAAATATTGTTACTCAGTTTGGGATCCCCCATATACTCATCACAGACAATGGACTTCAGTTTGACGGTAAAGCTTTCAGAAGGTATTGCTGCGACTTCAGAATTATGAATAGGTATTCCACTTCGGCTTATCCACAAGGAAATGGATAAGTCGAGGCTGCAATAAGGTCATAGTGAGTGGACTCAAGAAAAGTCTGGATGATACAAAGGAAAAATAGGTGGAAGAGCTATCACACGTCCTTTGGACGTATCAAACCACCTCACGTAGGTCAATAGGGGAGGCCCCCTTTTCAATGACTTAAAGGGCCGAGACAATTATTCCTTTGGAGACTGGATTCCCCACATTGAGAACAAGTTCATTCACCTCGAGCAGCAATGATGGGCCACTGGAGAAGAGTTTAGACCTAATTGAAGAACGAATAGAAAATGTTATGGTCCAATTGGCCTATTATCAACACAAGCTCAAGTAAGGGTATGATGCCAATGTGAAGCTGAGACCACTGGCACCTGGAGACTTGGTGTTAAGGAAGGTTTTGGGTACTGCAAAAAATCCAGCCTAGGGAAAGTTAGGGTCCAACTAGGAAGGACCATATCATATCACATTAGTGGCCGGAATATGTGCATATTACCTTGAAGATCTAGAGGAAAATGCTATACCACGCCCCTGGAATGTAAATAACCTGAGAATGTATTATTATTAATGAAAGCTTTCTTCACCATGTTTGGATTTATTATATTGTGTGTCGTATTTTCTACCATTTGTTTGAATATCAAACAGAATCTCGGTCATGCCGGTCTCCTCGGACCACATACCTTGGGTAAATTGATATTCTAAATTATGTTTCTTAAGTATCAAACAGAATCTTGGTCATGCTTGGCTTCCCGAACCACAAACGTTGGGTAAATTGATATTTTGGGTTGACTATCAAAGTATTAAACAGAACCTTAGCTATGCCTAGTTCCTCAAGCCAAATGCTTTAGGTAAATTAATACTTCCTATCATTTTTCTAAGTATCAAACAGAACTTTGGTCATGCCTGGCTCCTTGGACCACATAACTTGGGTAAATTGATATAGTAAATTATCTATCAAAGTATTAAACAGAACCTTAACTATGCCTGCTAGGGTTTATACCCTAAGATCTAATTTATTGGTATGTCATAAATAATTAAATTGTTTAATTATATGAGACTATCTATTTATGAACTAATGGGACATTATCTTAGTCCATGAGATGTATAGTATGTGATTTATGTGAAAAGTTATAGAATATATAAATCACAAGTTCTTTGTAAACTCAGAATTTTAGTTCGTAGTCGGTGATGAAATTGGGCATTTCATCTATGAAGATTATAACATAACAACTAAGATGATTTGTCTTGATTATGGAAATTGAGACTTCTAGTTGGTATGTTGATATGTTTTAAGAGTTAAGACATATTGAACTGGACCGCTGTGAGATTTATTATTCTCCTAACGACTGTCAAATGAATAATAAATCTCACGACTTCTATTTACATCAACTCTAAATCCTGAGAGAATAATGGACCTGATCATGAGATGCAGGTTGCTTTGATATATCAGGAGTGAGATTTATAAGTCACGGTCAAAACCTCAGTTTGTTGGGTAATCGCATTTAGTGTTGATGGAACATATATTCTTAAGATGGAATTCATAATCTCTTAACGAAGATATAAAATATTCTCTTGAGATAAGTTTAATGGGTTTGGTTATTTAGAGTGTTGGGCCCAACCACTTTAATAGGGAGTTACTAAAGTATATATTTATGGAATCGAATTTCATAAATATATGATGAATAACATAAAAGATTAAACCGGATACTCAAGAATTAAGATGTAGTAATCTTCAAAGTGGCAGTCTATATTCATGACTTTGTATTACTACGAATATTTTTATGAAGGAGTTGCATGTATAATAAAGTCTTGGGATATAATTTATTAATAAGGCCTAAAGTGCAATTATATTCTTATAGTGATATTGAATATAATTAATGGTAACTTAGGATTTGTTAAGAGTTGACAAAAAAGCCTAAGGCCCATTAGAGTTAGAGTCTTATTTGTTCCCTTTGGTCCCATCTTAAGCCACAAACTAAAGCCCATTTGGGTAGGCCCAAAAGGCTAACCCAATTAGATAATCAGTTTTTTATTTAATAAGTGTTATTAAATAAAGTAACTACCAAGGTAGTTAGTACATACAAATAATAAAAAAGAAAAGAAACCAGTTTTTCTCTGTAAGGAGAAGAAGAAGGATTTTTCTTTGAGAATCTATGTACAAAAGGACTGATTGAGAGACCACACATCTTGGGCACCATGTGGAATTGAGATGAAGATTAAAGGTATTCTCAAGTTTTTTTTTTTTTTTTTGTTTTGATTTTCATTGCACCAAGGTATGTTTTCTATTATCTGTTATGTAATTCAAGGTTACATGTTATCTCTTATGAATGAAGTAGATCCATGTTTGTTACTTTCATTGTGTGTTTTGTATGAGATGCAAAACCAGTTTTTCCAACAATGCTTGGTTCCTCGGACCATATGCTTTGAGTAAATTAATACATCCTATCATTTTTCTAAGTATCAAACAAAACCTTGGCCATGTCTAGCTCCTTGGACCACATACCTTGGGTAAATTGATATAGTAAATCATTTATCTAAGTATTAAACAGAACCTTAGCTATGCCTGGCTCCTCGGACCACATGCTTTGGGTAAATTAATACTTCCTATTATTTTTTTAAGAATCAAACAGAACCTTGGCCATGCCTGGCTCCTCAGACCACATACCTTGGGTAAATTGATATAGTAAATCATCTATTTCAGTATTAAACAGAACCTTAGCTATGCCTAGCTCCTCGGACCACATGCTTTGGGTAAATTAATACCCCCTGACATCTATTCCAGCATTAAACAAAACCTTAGCTATGCTTGGCTCCTCAGACCATATGCTTTGGGTAAATTAATACTCCTTGACATCTATTTAAGTATTAAACAAAACCTCAGCTATGTTTGGCTCCTTGGACCACATACTTTGGGTAAATTAATACTTCCTATCATTTTGCCAAGTGTCAAGGCAAAACCTTAGCTATTTCAGAGTTTTTAGACTACATATTTAAGGCTCAAATGGATGCTTATGAGCATCACTTAAAGAATTTGTAGGAATACCTATATTTATTTGAGAATTGATTATCCCTTAGGTCCTTTAAACTTACTAATGAATAGGGGACAGTGTAAGTTTAAACCTGTATGTATGCTACATTACTGTGTATGTTCTTGAAGTTAAAGTCATACTTTGCGGATGGAGGACTTGGTAAGTTTGACATGTTTTGCTACTAATCATGTGATATGCGAGAATTATGCTGCCACTTATGCAAATTAGTAATTCAAGGTATACCTAGCTATCACATTTTTTCTCAAGTGTTGAATCAAACAAAGGTTAAGTTTGGATCAGTATTAACATCAAAATCATAAGGGAAAGACTTGCAATTTTCATTAATATTGGGCCTTTGAAAAAGGCAAGTAGATTACAAAAGATTGACATGATTACAAAGCTTAGGAAAAAAAAAAAAAAAAAAAACAACAACAACAACCTAGGGCTTCATTTTTATTATAAGTTTATCTTTTGGATTCTTAGGAGGCTGAGTAGATGCTGCCATGGTGGACACTTGGGTCTTGCCTTTGGGATCCTCCTTTGAATGTATGGGAAGGGTCGCCAGGACAAGCTCCATGCTTTGAGAGGCCTCTTTTTCCTTTGAAGGATTTTTGGGGGCAACTGGAGGTAGGGTAGCACATTAGACCACTTTTTTATTAATATCTCCTTGCTTTGTAGTGTCCTCGGCCTACTCTACTTCCTTGGGAAAGGTGTTGGCTACAGGAGGAGCTTTGGAGAGGCTGGTTGGACTTTCATCTGCCTTCGAGGAGACTGGGTCGGCCTTAGAGCCCAAGGAGCCTGAGGCGCGTATGGCTGGGGGGTAGTACACGTTCTCTGCTCTCCTAAGGGTAGAGGAGGCCTCAACCCCAGCTTGGTTGAGAGCCTCGTTCCACACTTGGGAGCAATAGAACCTGCACACAGGCATGACTTCAGCCTTAAGGGCTTTTTCAGTCTCAGCCACCCCCATATTGTAACCCTCCTGCTCGGCTTGCTCTTTGGCCTTCTCGGCCTCCTCTAGCTTTTTGGTTAATACCTTGATCTGGCCTCTGACAACAGCAAGGTCATCCTTAGCTTGGCGGAGCAGCTTGCGCTGAGCCTCTGCCTGCCTCTCCGCCACGTCTAAGGTAGCCTCAACACTCTTTTTATTCTGATTTACCTCGAGTAGCTTAGCGTTAAGTTATTGAGATTTCTTCTTTGCTAGCTTGAAGGCTTTCACGGTAGTATTGCACCGACCTTCCTCATCCTTCATCATCCTGTGAGAGTTGATGACTATCTCCTCAACTACATGGGTGGCCTAGAAGGCTTATTTCAGAAGAGAAAAGAGAGAGAATAAGTTATCAGTTAACGCACAAAGTGTAAGTACAGATAAAAAAGAAAAAAGAAAAAGAAAAGAAGAACAAATTACTACTGTGATCAAAGAAATGTATAAGTAGGTAGTATGCTTACCATAACAAGGTCTCTTTTTAAACTTAGAAAGACCTCATGCTTCCTCAATGACCTTAGGTCGGCCTTGTCTTCGGGTAGCAATAAGGCCTACTCCACTGCATTAACTTTGTAGCCAGCCCTCCCTTGCTAGAAATTCCTGATCAAGGCATCAACAGGGAGAGGGGCTCTGTCATGTACCATTGTTGGAGTCCAAGTAGGTGCCTCAGTTTGAGCTTTAACTCTCTTGTCTACTGGAGTTGATCCTAGCCTGGCCTGTCTGGCTCCTCTCTGTACCTTGGCCTCTTTGGGTAAGGGGCCCTTCCCCCATTCTGCTACTTCTTGGCCCTTGTGGTCCCCTTTCCTCTTGTGATCAGTAGGATCAAGTCAGGGGGGTTGAGTGGGTGGAGGGGGAGGAAGTTGGGCAGGGTGGTTTTCTCGGATGCCTTGCTTCTCATTGAGGACTCCATTACCTCCAAGAGACTAGTCCTCTGCTTCCGTTTTATCCACATGTCTTCTGGTGAGGAGGAGTCTCCTTGAACTTGGCTTATTTGCCCGAGAAAGGGTTGGTTGAGGTCACCAAGTAGGATTTTAGGAGATGAAGGTTGGTTGAAAATTTCAAAGTTGTCCTCGGAGTCTTCGGAACTAGAAACTTCAACAAACTCTTCCTTTTTCTTAACTGTAGGCTGAGACAGGTTTGCCTCTTCCTCGGTAGATTGTTGCAACGGTGGTGCTACCTTGGGTATGCCCTTTGGGATAGGATCAGTAGTGAGGGTGCCTTCTGGGATAGCGCCGATGATAAGGAAACCTAGAACAGCAATGCTGATTCATTGCAAACACGAGTCCTTGGCTTTTATAACTCACTTCGGTGCTTGGAAGGTCTTGGATATGGAAGTGTAGTCCAAGATCAGATGGGCCGCCCTCAGTTGGCTGTCTGTGTGGAAAAACACTTCGACCTTCAAGATCTTGTCTAAGCTTTACTGGTTTACAAAGCTAAAGTTGGGAATGGTAGCGTTCTTGTTTGCAAAACCATTAAGAAAAAAAAAAAAGATATTGTCAGCAAAAAATAGCGCGAATTAAAGGAAAACTAAGATACAAATATATCACCTAGACCTAAGACCCCACCTGGTGTCCCCTTTCTTGTCAGGCAAGGGAGGCCGTCATGCCACTCCCCGGACATAATCAAGAATTCCTTGTTTAGGCCCTTGTTGGAATCGGGGAGGCACTGGATAAGCCTAACCTCAGGGTACCTAGATTTTAGGTAGTATCCCTGCCCCTTTAGGTGGTGAAGGTTGTAAATCCAGTTGACGTCGTGATGGGTCAACCCTAAGCCCATCTTTTCATTAAGGGCATCTACGCTCCCTAAGATTTTGAACATGTTTGGGGCACATTGGGTGGGAGCCAACCTATGTGTTGGGTTCTAAGACTTTAGGTTTAAATGTATGAGAATTTCAATTTGTCATGTTAGCAAACCATGATCAAAACGTTTAGTTTTGTTTTAGACTTGCTCAAAGTATGTTTAAGTGTAAAGTTGGAATCGAGTGTATTGCAGAATTTATAGTGTAAATCTGCCTGGCTCAATCGATCAAGAATTAGACTCGATTGATCGAAGCTCATGCAGATTGTTTTTCTACAGAATTTTTCAACTCAGCCCAAGCCTGTTTGACATGTAGGGTTTTATGTTTTGCCTTAAGTATAAAAGAAAAAACCCTAGCCACGTTTTGAGGTAGCTCTTTATGCTGTGTGTGTGAATCTCCTGTGAGATCTAGAGGTTTTTGCCTTCATACACACTTAGGGTTTCCAATCTCAAGATTGATATTGAGAGCTTAGTGATCAATTCAGTTGCAGTTTTAAGAGCTTAAAGATACACAAGCAGGAGTGCTTGTACTTGCTGTGAATCCAAGAAAGAAGTAGTTCGTGGCCTCGGAGCTGTCGCGTGGTCGTGGTAATAAGTTTCCTACTCGAGATAGCAATAGGATGTTAGTGGTCTAAGTCGCTATTGTGTAAATTTCAGTTCTTTTATAGTAGATTTGTTTTACCTTGAGGATAACTAAGTTAAATCCTCCCCAGGTTTTTTACCAGTTTGGTTTTCCTAGGTTATCATATTGTTGTGCTATTTATTTTCTGCACTGTTTCAATGATATGATTTATCTGTGTTAACCTAGATCTGAATAATTTATCTAAATTAATCACTTGGCTAAATAACTAGGTTAATATGTTTGTGTTTAAGGGGTCTAAAAACAAACACTATGAGCCCTAAGGTAGTCACTGGTTATGGTGTCCATGAGAATCCTCATCCCACCTTCTATAAAGACAATCATTGGGATCACCACTTCTCCCTCTTGCCTTTTTTCATGCCACTCTCCCTCCTTACAGTACCTAATATACACCCCTAATGGGATCCTATACAGAGCTCTAAAGCTCTCTATTCACTCCTCAGAGTCTACCAAACTTTTGAATCTACCCATTCCTAAGAGAGAATTGGATGTACTAAGAAGATAATGAGAAGGAAGAAGAGCCAAGGAGGAAAGGACACATAGAAAAGAAAAGTATGTGGAAAAATAAAGTGAAAAGGGTTTATGAAGACTTACAGAAAGAAGAAGAGTATTCTTGGACAGACTTTTGGTACTTGTAAAGGCATGAGTGAGTTGGGAAGGTTTACAGGTTCAGTGTATGTGTGCTAATGTGAAATGGATTCTTAAGTAAGATGAGTAATTGATTTGAGTGGTATTTATATCAAAGGGAAAGTTACCAGTGGGAAAATTCCCGTCCGGATTCCAATGAAATCCTCAACCATTGGATCTTCATCGCGTTGTAGAACGTGGGGGACATGGAGCCGTAAGAGTTTAATGAGAGCGCGTCTCGTATGCCGAAGCGCCAGGAGAGGGCCTTGGGTAGTTAAAAAGACACCTATACATTAAGAGTTGATGTGTGATGGGTACGGGGTAATTAGGGTGACGTCGAAATCCTCTATTCTTCCCAAGAAGCTAGAAAGAAGAATCTCAAAGGGCTATTGTAGGGATATTGGGCCCAGGAGCTCATTATCTATGCGTATATTAGGCCTAGGGCCCAATCCAGAGCGTAGAGTCGTCCGAGGAGAAGTAAACATTGTCAGGGGAGTTCATGTTAATAAATGAAGAATTTGGTTGTGGTCACAAGAGCCCATGAGGATGGTCTGAGGATGAATGCCTCCTTGACTAACCAAAGCTAAGGTCTGAAGGGGTGGTCTACCGCCTAGGGGAACGTTCCAGGAAATTCTGTTGATACAGATAAGCCTTACAAAAACATAGGACAGGGGGGAGTCTTAAAATATCTAAGAAGAAGGCTGCTATCACCGCATTAAATGCTCTTCAGCTAACTTTTTGGCTGCATTAATGTGGAGAAGACCCCTGAACAGTGCTACATTGGCTGCCCCAATACACAGAGGGCCTGAGAGGGTGTCCGATGGAACAAGCACTCAAGTAGTAGCTTGGATGATCAACAAGTGGAGGGCCAAGATTGTCTAAAGAGAGCTATATAATGGAAGAGAACCTCCATGGGAAAGGGGATCGAGAAACGAAGAGTAAAACACTGTAGCCATCAAGAACTGACTTTGTAATCAAATTTGAGAGAAATATATAAGAACTGATCTCCTCGGACTGTGTTGAGGATGCTTTCTTTAGCTTAAATTAGTTTATTTTCCTATTCTTGTCACCTGAATCCATTATTCTTGTCGTTTAACTCGTTAAAGCCCAGTTTTCCAACTTACTCTCTACAAATTCATTGTTTTGGGCTTTTTAGACCTAAGTCCATCCACCTTTTGGGCTAGGAACTCAAATCTGGTCCTTACAATATTGTATTTACAAATGTAATGATAATTTGAGAAAAATAAATAATTACTATAAGATTCTTAAGAATCAACCAAACATAACAATTTCATATTCCTGTGAATCTTATTAAATTCCTAATCAAACCAAACATAAGAACAGTTAAATTATCAAGCATCCAAATTACTAGGAATCACTTCTCAAGAATTTGAATTGGTTGTTGGTGGTAACGTAGATGCTGGTAACATGTTGATATAATTACTAGTCCAATTAGAATTGATACTATCCCTATATTGGAGCTTGTATGTGTTTGAAGGCTTTTATTACTGTCCAATTTCACTTTGGGAATGGAAATTGTTTAGGTTTGGAGCAATGAGAAGTATGAGAGTGTGGAGCACAGGGTGATAGTGAACTTAGAGAGGGAATAGTTCTCTATTCCATTTTTTTTTTCCTACTAGCACTCTCCACCATGATTAAGCCCTTGGAAGAGCTGACAAATGAGCAAATCCTACTAAATATAGAGCATACAACTGGGTTGAGTTTATAAATATTAAAATGCGAAGTAATGTCCAAAAATTCAATGATGACAACTTGCAAATTAATCATTTCAAGATATCAGAGTAAGCTAGTAGGAGGTAGTATTATCTATTGGGACCAATAACCTTTAGAATTCATTAGAGTACTACTTTGTACACACAAATAAGCAATTCTATGAATAAATATGATTCAATCAATTTTCCTTATATTGTAGAAGGTTAGAGATACAAATTTTATTATTATTAAAACAATATCATTTTCATAGAGAGCCTTGTGCCATAATACCAATGGCTTATTTACTACAAGCTATGGCTTATAAATTATAATTCTCTCTCTCTCTCTCTCTCTCTCTCTCTCTCTCTCTCTCTCTCTCTCTCTCTCTCTCTCTCTCTCTCTCTCTCTCTCTCTCTCTCTCTCTGATTATAGTACATTGCTATTGAATCAATGTCCCATGCATTGAAAGTGGATTAGGAATATTTCTCAGCAATGCCTTGGAGATGAGACCAAAGCTCTATTGTCTTAGACATCATGACCATGTGATCTGATCCTTTGATCTCCACCACATCATTGGGTGGATTTCTCTCAATCATCCACAATTGAAAATCTCTCTTTATCACCTTATCTTTTTCAGCTATAATGAAAGCCCTTTAACTGACCCATACTTCTTAGTAGACAGCATTAGTTGCTTTGACAGGTCTTCATCACTAAACAAACGTAATGGTCTCAACAACAAGGTAGCCAGTGTCAAATCCTACAACAAATTGCAACATAAAATGTTAGAGCACTTGTTTGAACATGATCAGAAGGTTGACATGTTAGTTTCAAAAAGAAGTTTTGGAAAAGAAAATGCATTTCTTACCTCAATTGGACTAAGCAGGAACACTTCTGATGCCAAGTACAAGGGCCCGGAGATGAAAGTAGTTGGAGGGTTGTTTGGGCCTTGGTCATATGTAAAGTGATTGTCAAGCCGAGGGCCTTGTTGGCTCACTCTCTGTAATAATAAGATAAATCAGTGTCAAAAGACTCAAAACTCAAAGAGTGGGGCTGATGTTACAGGAGTGAAGTGGAAACTTATTTCTAAGGATCGCATATCTGATATCACCAATTTAATAGAGGTTTTTTTTTTTTTTTTTTTTTTAACGAAGAAAATTCAATCGAGTATTCAAAAAATTTAATAGAGTTGATCACTAACAACTATGAATTTCTAATCATGAAATTTGTATAGGTAAATAGTTTTTTTTTTTTTCTTTCTTTCAGAATCGAACAGGTAAATATTAATAATTAGCCAACTTCATAGAACTATATATAATAATTATATGATGAGATATTTTCTTAATGGTAGGTTTAGATTTTATTTTTATTTTATTTTTTATGATGGGCAGGTCGAGATTATAGTAAAGCCAGGAGCCTAGAACAATCTTTTGCTATAGCTTCAACAAGAGCTCATATTTGGGTGTGTACATTGCACAACAGTTCAAATCTTGTGGTTAATATGCCGACTTGGGCCTGAATCTCAATGGTATTTTTGTTGAGAACAGCCCTGCGTCTGTGAAGAAGAAGCCCAAGCCCACTGTGTCTGTGAAGAAGAAGCCCAAATATGAAGAAGAAGAATAGTAAACGCGCCGTTTCACTTAATATCAAACGCAACGTTTTGTTTTACTGAGGCTTGTTTTGTTATAAGTAAAACTGTGCGTTTGGTTCTATTCAAAGGAATGTTGGATTAAGCGCAAGATTTAGTTGGAGGTTTAGCTTAACAGTTTTAACAACCTCCCGCATTTTCAGGAGTTAGATCCGCATAATGTGGGCAGTTAACTTAATTAATCTTGTGTATATAAAGTGCTCTGTGAGCCTTACTGATCATTATGTAATTCAATATTATAATACCAGTTTCCAGATTCATCTTCTCTCTCTCTGCTTCTTTCTTTGACTTTCTCTCCCTTTCTCTCACTTTCTTAGATATTTTCCTTTCTAAGTTTCTTGCCGTGATTGTTGACTTGTGTTCACTATTGCTATTCTAAGTTTTTCTTCAATTTTAAAGGGTAATGAATTTTGTTGGAGAGAAATTGCAAGTTTAATAGGGTTACCCTTACTTCTATTTGATCTAATTATATTATATTGAACTTTATCGTTAAAAGAAAATCATTTGAAAAGAAGTTGCAAGGAGTACCATTTGATTGAGGGTGGAATAGTTGAGGGTCGGCCCAGGCATGAAGGCAGTGGCAAAAACAGCTACAGAAATCTTACTTGGAAAATATTCCATGGCTTGAGAAATTGCATACCCACCATAGCTATGACCAACAAGGATTACTCTTTCATGAAAAGGAAGAGCTTCCATGAAGTCCCTCAAAGGCTTGAAATAGTCAGAACTTGATTGGAGATCATTTACCTGCAGTGGGTTGATTCCAGAAGCGCCTAAGTCTAGTGCAGTGACACTGTGCCCTGAAGATTTTAGCAGTGTCTCAAGCTTGTACCAAGACCAAGCTCCAAGGCATGCTCCATGAATTAGCACAAAGTGCTTGCCAGTTCTTGGTGGCTCGTCCTTAGTAGACTCAATTCCAAGAGACGAAAGAATGATAAAGAAAGAAATTAGCACGAAATACTTCTTGCTCAGCTCCATATTATGTTTAGCTCTTCCTATGGACACAAATTGTCTTGGCTTTTATGTAGTAGTTATAAAGAGGTAGGTTTTGATCATGATTCATGAACTTTCCAGCGGGCTAGTTTTCCCTCTATATAAACATGCAATTTGACCATATAATTTTCTTTTCCCTTTGTTTGAATTTGACTTTGAGATCTACGAGAAGAATTTTGAAAAACTTGTCACAAAACAACACTTCTCAAACAGCTTTGACAAGTTCAAATGATCATTGAATATTCTTTAATTTCTTTGTGTAGTTATCCAGAACACAGATCATCATTGATTTATAAACGGATAGGTTCTGACAATGATCACCGATTCTATATTTTAATGGGCCCACGTTTTGTCAATAAAAAAATGTATGCAAATTTGAACTTTGATATTTGAGAACAGATTTTGAAAGTCATAGCATGCAAGAGGGGCTGCTTGAAAGTCATAGGAGTGTTTGGTAGAGTAGTTTGAAAATTGATGTTTGTAGTTTTTTGAAATACGTGTGGGTGAAAAAATATGTTGAAATACGTGAAATACTATTTAAAAACTAAAAAATGTTGTTTGAAAACACAAACCAAACGGGCTTATAGCATCCCAGTAACTAAAATATATATATAAAAATACAAGATTAAAAAAAATGAATAAACACAATATTGTACAAGCCCAGGGCCCTAGCCCAACCAAGAGGATATGCCTGCCAAGATGGCACCCACCAAAAAAAAAAAAAAAAACAATTCCTATTGCACCAATAACACACTCACACACACAAAAACCGAGCTTAACAAAACAAAACAAAAAAAAAAAAAAAAAAGGCCCAGACGTGGTGAAACGTCTAGCCCACTGCCCTGAGATCTTTAACAAATCTAAAGAAGACTAAAAGAGTCTAGAGAAAGGCAGTACCTCAAAAGTCAAAACCAGCCATTCGTCAATTCTGCTTTTGCAAAATCAAAACCCAAACGCAGCATTCAGCAGCAGCAAAAAATAAATAAATAAATAAATAAAAGATGAGATCAAAGGAAGCTTGGTCTAGGGCCGGCCTGACAGTGGGAGTGGAGAGAAAGAATGAGAGAGGCGGAGAGCATGAGTTGAGAGAAAAAAGCTGAGCAAGAATGAGAAAAAGAAAGGTAAAAGTTTTAGAGATTTGAGGTTTTTTTTTGTTTTGACAACTTCTAATCGCGTTTTTTGTTTTTTATTATTTTATTTTTAGAATCCATGGGTTTGCTGCCATGTTGGGTTTGCTACCTTGTTTTTTTCCGTTAGATTGGGTTTGTAATCTGTTGTTTAGGTTTTCTGTGGGCTTGCTCTGTTACAATTTTTTTTTTTTTTTTCAGATTTTAGTTCAAAATTTTTTTTTTTTGGTTTTTTTTTTTTGGCTTGAAAGTAGAACAAATAATTTTTTTTTTTTTTTAATTTTTGGGTGTTCCTAATTTTGGTTGAGGGTGTTTCTATTTTTTTTAAAGGGTAAACAAATAAAAAAATGTAATTATTATATATATTAAAAGAAAAAATTCAGGAATACCCTGACCTCAACGTGGCGCCACCATTACTATTTTTGTCCATTTTGGTCTTATTCGGTCCAATTCAATATTATTCGGTGTACTTCAGGCATATTCGGCACATTTTGTCCACTTCGGTTCAAATCGGTCCTATTTGGTCCACTTCAATCCTATTTGGTTTACTTCAGTTCCATTTGATAGGACTGTCCACAGGTCAATCCGGGTCAAGTTTGTACCCAACCCGAAACCGACTCACCACATTGGGTCTCCAACATCCAAACCTGCAACTGATCCATAAGATGAGTAGGTTCGAGTGACTCGGATATTGATTGGTGTCAATCAGTGGTTGGTTGGACTTGAGGAAGACGAAAAATGCCGCAAATGGCAAAAATCTACTAAGATTGGCCTACACATGGCCGAATCTAGCTAGATTTTTACCGAANCTTTGATAAGAATTTTGAAAAACTTTATAAGAACGCACAAGAATCTTGAAGAAGAAACAGAGTGCTAGAGAGAAAGAATTGAAGTTGAAGAAATATTGATTTCAACTGAATGAATGAATTTGTACAATCTCTGTGACTAAATACAAAAACAGAGCAAAGAAATATATCCCAAATTACACGGGGACAGTTATAGCATGTGTGTCAGTTAGTTACATCACGTGTGAACACATTCTACTTAAATACATCATAAACTACAGGTAGCTTTAGGCATTACAAGCACAGAACTACAACAATCTAACTGCACTGGTGTCGTTTAGTCTGAAACTTCATTTCTTCGTTTCTTTCTTCTTTTCCCTTTGTTTGAATTTGACTTTGAGATCTACGAGAAGAATTTTGAAAAACTTGCACAAAACAACACTTCTCAAACAGCGTTTACAAGTTCAAATGATCATTGAATATTCTTTAATTTCTTTGTGAGTTATCCAGAACACAGATCATCATTGATTTATAAACGGAGTAGGTTCTGACAATGATCACCATTCTATATTTAATGGGCCCACGTTTTTCAATAAAAAAATGTATGCAAATTTGAACTTTGATATTGAGAACAGATTTTGAAAGTCATAGCATGCAAGAGGGCTGCTTGAATTCGATCAAACATTGATCAGTTAGAAGACGCCAAGAAAGCCTGTAACTCAATTACATTAATTAATCCATTTTTTAAGGAGAAATAGGGTTCCAAAAAAAAAAAAAAAAAAAACAAAGATTCAAATCCACTTACCCATTTCTTGTAACAATTTATAATAGAAAAAGAAATTGATTAGAAGATAAAAGAAAGATATTAAGAGTACTATAAATTTTACCATATAATCTATAAATTTATGTTTGAATTTTTAAATAAAAAATAATTAAGAAATTTATTTACCATATTAATGTTAGAGCAATTTCATTAATTATCATGTTAGTTTATATGTAATAAAATAGGTAATACCCCTCTTTTTTTTTTTTTTTTTTTTTTTTTTTTTTTTTTTTTTTCGGTCGGTAGAAAAATTGTCCCAAATTTAATTAGTGCCCGTTTATTTCAACGTTTTGAGCCCAAAAAGCCCATTTTGAAAAAAGGGCTGGGCACGATAGTAGACCATGCAAGCTATCTATGCTTGCTGGTATAATCATATTCTTTAATTGATCATCAACCTATCTGTTTTTTATGTGTCAAGAGATGGTAAAAAAAAAAAAATCAAGGAATCGACTCTAGAGGACTTTAGCTCAACTTTATGTGGGGATATAAGAGTATCCACATTAGTGGATGTAAAACCTTTCATTTTACACATTTTGACAAAAAAAAAAAAAAAAAAAACTCTCGTCAGTGGGTGTAAAATTGTACATAAATGCACAATTGCTACAGTAACCGTGCATATATGCACGGTTACTGTAGCATTTGCATTTAATATTTTATTATTTTTTTTACCACCGCATACCATGATGCGATGGTCATTTTACAAGCATAAGTGCTTATAGGGTGTGAGGGTAAAGGCCGAGGTTCAAGTCTCCAGGAGGGAGGTTCACGCACATATACACTTAAATTAGGTTAGAGTAGAAATTTTATCTTGTATCAAAAAAAATATTTTATTATTTTTTTCTCTCTCATTCTATTCACTCCCTCACTCTTCTGAACACTCTCTCTGCCCCTCACTCTCTCTGAACTCTCTTTGTTTCTCAGTCTCTAACTCAAGCTTCACCGTCAGCTTTGCCACCAGCTTTCGCTCTAATTTGCATCGTTGTCCCTCACTCTCTCTGACCTTTACCGCTGATGTTTTTCCTTTGTTTCTAGTGGGTTTTGGGATTTTGATAAATGGGTTTTTGGATATTTGGATTTGGGTAGGTTGATGATGGTGATTGGATCTTTGAATTTTTGTTGTGTGGCTTGATGATGGTGATTGGGTAGGTTGATGATGGATCTTTGGATTTGGGTTTTTGGAGGCTGGTTGATTGTGGCTCGGTTGAATGGGTATGTGAATTTCATTGATGGTAGCTTGGTTAAATGGGATGGTGGCTGGGTTGTTGTGTGGCTTGATGATGGTGGTTGGATGATGGTGGCTGTGTGGGTTGTGTTAGGTTTGTGAGAGAGATGACAGCGGAAAAAAAATGAATATTTTATTGAATAAAAGTGTATAATATAGAAATTGATGTGGGAGTTTTGTAAAAATAGGTGTGCAAAATAGAAAAAGCAAGTTGTTTTTTTTTTCGTTGTTGTTGCAAAATGGATATATTTTTTGCATCCTCTGATATGGATGCTCTAAATAAACTAAAGTAGTATAATTACATCCATGCTCTTTCGCCCTTAGGTCCATCTAAGCAATTTTTATCTGAGATTAGGGAAGCAATTTTTTTTTTTTTTTTAACTTTTTTTGATAAATTTTTATTAGAGTAATATCAATAACAACGTAATATTATTTTTTGATTAAAAAATATTCACCTGCAAAAGGAAGCTGCACTACCACTACAAATTATACTCAATGGATAAGGATAAGTGTCGTCATCCTAACGTGTCCAATGTAAAGAGTCGATCACTAACAACTATGAATTTCCCACCATGAAATTTATTATTAGACAAATCAATGTCAAAATGCAAAGAATAAGTCACTAACAAAAGGCAATTTAATAGAGTTGATCACTTAATTCTCGAAAAAAAAAAAAAAGAGAGTTGGTCACTAAAAAAGATTAAGTAGCTAAAAAAAAGCAGTTTTAATAGAGCTGATCACTTGATTCTCAAAAAAAAAAAAAAAAGAAAAAAGAAAAAAAGAAAAAGAAAAAAGAATTTTTTTTTTTTTTTTTTTTTTGAGAATCTATACAAGAGAGTTGATTACTAACAACTATGAATTTCCTATTATGAAATTTGGATAGGTAAATAATAATATAATGAAACGTAAATATGGTATAGTAAATCGTATAGTTTTGTTTGGGTAATTGGGTCTATATATAATTATATGACCTATTTTCTTTAGGTAGATTTTTATTTATTTATTTAGATGGTGGGTAGGTTGAGATGATAGTAAAACCAGGAAGTCAGAATAGTTTTTTGACCGTTCTAAACATTTGGGACAGTGCTAGCTTTAATAAGAGCTCATCTTTGGGCCTAAACATTTCAGAGCATCTCAAGTCATAGTTAAAATGTTAACTTGGGCCTGAATCTCAATGGTATAAAAGCTCATTATTTTTTTTTTTTTTTTTTTTGGGATAAGAAAAAGCTCATGAATTTTGCTGGAGAGAGATTCAAATTGCAAGGGTAAAAGGGTTACAACCGGCACTTACATTCTAGTTTCATCTACTAAACCTAATTAATATTGTACTTTACCATTAAAATAAAAAAAGAAAAAAAGAAAAGTGCATTAAGTCAGTGAATACCATTTGATTGAGGGTGGAAATGTTGAGGGTTGGCCCAGGCATTAAGGCAGTGACAAAAACTGCAACAGAGATCTTACTTGGAAAATATTCCATGACTTGAGAAATTGCCATGCCACCAAGGCTATGACTAACAAGGATTACTCTTTCATGAGAAGGAAGAGGTTCCATGAAGTCCCTCAAGGGCTTGAAATAGTCAAAACTTGATTGGAGATCATTTGCCTGCAATGGATTGATCCCAGAAGCAGCTAAGTCTAGTGCAGTGACATTGTGACCAGAAGATTTTAGTAGCGTCACGAGCTTGTACCAGGACCAAGCTCCAAGGCATGAACCATGAATTAGCACAAAGTGCTTGCCAGTTCTTGGTGGCTCCTTAGTAGCCTCAGTTCCAATAGATGAAAGAATGATAAAAAAAGAAATTAACATGCAATGCTTCTTGCTCAGCTCCATATTTTGTTTTGTTCTTCCTAAGGACACACAAATTGTCAAGGGTTTTATGTAGTTATAAAGAGTTAGGTTTTGGTGATGAGCACCTTTCCTAAGGACTCAACATAAACTATGCAATTTGACCATTTAATTTTTTTCCCTTTGTTTGAATTTGACTCTGAGATCTCTGATAAGGTTTTTTGAAAATCTTGTCATAAAGAACACCAAGCTGATCACTTGTCAAACATGTTAACAAGCACAAATGATTAAATATTTTTGATTTCTTTGTGCAGTTCTCCAGTACACAAATTATCATTAATGTATAAAGGGTAGGTTTTGACAATGATTATTCTAATGGGCTCTTCTAGCAGAGAAAGTAAGAAAGAAATTAAAAATAAAAAAGGAAAAGAAAAAAAGAAACCCATTCTAATAGGCTCTCGTTTTCTCAATAAAATAAAAATATCATGCAACTTAAAACTTTGACTTTTAGAAAAGATTTTGAAAGTCATAGCAAGCAAGTGCGGCTTCTGGAATCTGTTTATTTTTTGAATGGGTAGAAGATGACAACATTTTGTAACTTTTAATGACATTTTTCAGGTTTAAACCCCCCCCCCCCACTTATATATATAAAAGAAAGATATTAGACATACTATAATTTTACTGTATTCATTGTTATGTTTTTTTGTAGATTATATATATTTTTTCTTTTTATATTCATATTTGGAATTGAGTTTGATGCTAAAGAAAATAAATTATTTTTTTAGTAAAACACGATGTTGTGAAGAACAAGAATCTAGCTAAATAATTATTTTTGTATTATGTATGTCATTCAACAATATTACACTACAGTTTCAATGAATTTACCATGATTTATAATTTATATTTTGTCATTTTTTTGGAGAAAAAATGACGTGATATTGTATTATAAATGTAACGATAATTTGAGAAAATAAATATTACTATAAGATTCTTAAGAATAAACCAAACATACAATTTCATATTCCGATGATCTTATTAAGTTCCTAATCAAACCAACATAGGAACAATTAGATTATAAGCATCCAAATTACTAGGCATCACTTCTCAAGAATTTGAATTGGATGCCGGTGGTAACATAGATTCCCGTAACATGTTTATATAATTATTGTCTTAGAATTGATACTATCCCTATATTGGAGCTTGTATGTGTTTGAAGGCTTTTATTATTGTCCAATTTTACTTTGGACTAGAAATTGTTTAGGTTTGGAGCAATGAAAAGTATGAGAGTGTGGAGCACAGGGTGATAGAGAGGGAATAGTTCTCTATTCCATTTTTAAGCCCTTGGAAGAGCTGACAAATGAGCAAATCCTACTAAATATGAGCATACAACTGGGTTGATTTTATAAATATTAGAATGCGAAGTAATTTTCAAAATTAAAAAAATGTTGACAACTTGCAAATTAATCATTTAAGATATCAGAGTAAGCTAGTTGGGGGTAGAATTTCTATTGGGGGCAATAACCTTTAGAATTCAATGGAGTACTACTTTGTACACACAAATAAGCAATTCTGTGATTAAACATGATTCAATCAATTTACTTATTGTAGAAGGTTAGAGATACAAATTTATTTATTAAAACATTATCATTTCATAGAGAGCCTTGTGCCATAATACAATGGCTTATAAATTATAATTCTCTCTCTCTCATTATATACATTACTAGTGAATCAATGTCCCATGCATTGAAAGTGGATTAGGAATATTTCTTAGCAATGCCTTGGAGATGAGACCAAAGCTCTATTGTCTTAGACATCATGACCAGTGATCTGATCCTTTGATCTCCAACACATCATTGGGTGGATTTCTCTCAATCATCCACAATTGAAAATCTCTCTTATCACTTATCTTTTTCAACTATGATGTAAACCCTTTTAACTGACCCATACTTCTTAGTAGATAGCATTAGCTGCTTTGACAGGTCTTCATCACCAACACAAACGTAATGGTCTCACACAAGGTAGCAAGTGTCAAATCCTACAACAAATGCAACATAAATTTAGACTTGTTTTAACATGATCAGAAGGTTGACATGTTAGTTTCAAAGAAGTTTTGGAAAAGAAATGCATTACTCATTCCTCCATTTCGACTAAGGGGCAACAATCGATGTGAGTTTCAAGGCGTGAAAGTAGTGAGGTTGTTTGGGCCTTGGTCATATGTCCAGTGATTGTCAGTTGAGGCTGTCGCCTCATCTCTATAATTATAACATAAATCAATGGTCAAAAGACTCACAACTAAAGAGTGGGGTTTGTTACAGGAGTGAAATGAAAACATTTCTAAGGATCACATATCTGATATCACCATTTTTTAAAATAGAAATTCAATGGAGTATTCAAAAAATTTAATAGAGTTGATCAGAGTATTAGCATTGGAAAATTTCAATTCTACTCTATTTTACCANTTATAAGACGATATTAAAAGTGAAATTAATCTAAAAAATATTAATCAACAACAATAACAAAATAAATAAAAAATTATAAGTAAGTAAGAATATATTTCATATTATTAAAATAAATAAACAAAAATAACCAATTCATAGCTACTAAAAAATTTACAAATTGATGAAGTAAAAATGTGATTAGTGTTACTTAAAAAATATAATGAATAAATGTTTGAAATTATTTTTTTTTATTGGTGACATGCTAATTTGTAAGACATAAGTAGTAAAATTTGTAATATCTCTAGCATCATTCAAGGATAAAATGCTGTGAAAAGTATCATAAATAGTGAAAATGGTGTAAATAATGATATAAAATAAAAAATAAAAAATAGTGAAATAGGTGCATGTTGCACGCAGGACAATACAAAAGCATGGTTTGGTGTTTGAGAACTTTTTTTTCCTTTCTTTTTCCAGTTTCAAAGTCACTTTCAACCAAGTAAAAGTTCTTTTTTTTCATTTTTTTTTTTCCCTCCATGTCAGTAAGTGATTATTTTAGACTACTAATGCTAGAAAATTTTAGGAGGAGTTAGGGGGGCCAGCCGAGCAGGTGCCCCCTCGCCCTTCGCTGGCACCGCCAGTGCATGAGGTTAATTATACATTCAAACAAAATAATAATATATATATATATATATATATATAATTTTAATTTAACTATCTAGGCAACACACTAGATAGTGACTAGTTTATATTAAAAGATGGAAGTCGTATAGCATTTGGTTGTAAATCGATGGTTAAGTGACCTCGATGTAAAATTCTATTTGAAGGAATGATTTAAGTTATTTCAAACGACATGGTATTATGTTTATCAAAAAAAAAAAAAAAAAAAGACGTGGTATTATGTTCATTTTTGGATTTGTTAATTGTAAAATATTGTATCATTAAAATGTACTATCTTTCCCCATTTTCAAAGCATATGGAGGAGATGATATTTTCCCAGCGTTTTAACTCTAACGAGAGCTTTCTTCTAAAAGTGTAATTGCAGCTCGGTATGATTAATTTGTAGCTCAATGCAATATATAGAAGAAGTTCAAAGTTCTTTGAAGCTCAAAAATATTTAAGCTGGTCAATGGGATTTAAAACTATTTTTAAATACAACATAAATTACAGATACATTTTTCCAAAAATTCTCTACCCATACCAAAATTTTCTGATAGGTTTGAACGGTTTAACAAGTCCAAGTCCAAGTCCAATTTTCCTAGGTCTAAATCTAATTGTAAGATTTTGGTGCGCCTTAGCATACTACGTACCTTACCTATCTATTGTGACAAGCATAGTGCCAAGCCTTATCCTCTGTGCTATTTTCATGCAGGTCAACAAAATCAAAGTAAATATAAGTCTATACCTCCATACTTTTTAAAAAAAAAAAAATTTATACGATATATAAATTCTATTCTAATATAATCTAGGTATATATATATATGTGTGTGAAGTTTTATCCTAAAGACTTGAACCTCGATCCTTGCTCCTTCCCCATAGTACAAGAACTTTGTACTTGTAAAGTGACTATCTGTGTATCATGCCAAGGATGAGCGGTGATGTTTATACTTGCATAGATAAAAGCATAGAAAGATAGAATTAGTTCCAGTCATTCTCATTGGGGTCAGTCTCAATCTTACCCAAATTTTAATATTGAATAATGTCTCACTTTATTGATCAGAAATAAGCAAATTGCTCCCACAATTACTAATTTCTACCAACTTTAATTTTTTTATAATTAAAATTTGATTAAAACTAAGCAAATTTCTCTCACAATTACTATTTTCTATCAAGTATAAATTTTTTAAACTAAAAATACGACTCTTGCAAGTAGTGCCATCCTTATCTTTGTTACTTTTTAATGAAACATCGATGAAACAGACCAAACGCAAGATGAAGGGTGGGACGATGTGCTATGTAACAATGATGATTTTTCTTATAAATAAAGTTGATCAGTCCTTCAACCATAGGAAACACGAGGGTCAAATTAGTGCAGCGAGTCCTTTGTCTTCCTTCCTATGTTTGAGAATGGGGTAGGTTTTACATTCAAATTCAACTTGATTTAATGAGCATTGACATTTCGAAACCACCATAAGTATCACATGTTTAGGTTCGGATGTAATTGGGGATTTGATTTTAAACAATTGGATCTAGTTCTATCACTCTGTCAATTTTTTAATAAAAATTTAGATGTCATGCCTTAAAAAATAGGTCGCCTCATTGTTCTATTTGCCACATGCACAACAAAATTAATATATATATATATATATATTTTTTTCTTTTTTTGAGAAGAAATTAAAAAAATTTGATTGAGGGACTAATAGAACTTGTTTTTTAAACTTCAGACTAAAATCTTTCATTTGAAACATCAGTGATTGAAAGCACTCAATGTGTAAACTTCTAGAGACCCACATTATATTTTGGCCAAAAATATTATAATGGTATAAAGGATAAGCCCTGGATTTGTAAATTGAACGCAAAAAAAAAAGAAAAAAAAAAAGTAAATCTGATAAGTTTGGTGCCCTTAGAGGGGGAAAAACAGTGAATTTTTTTCCCCTCATAAATGGAAGAAGGGTGAAATTTTTTTTTTCCCGTAAAGCATATCAATTACAAAAACTGGCAGATTGATTTATATGATCCAAGTGGTTGTCTTCCAGGAAGGCTTCAAAACCTCGATTTAATTGCATCTCCTTTTCAGTTCCCATATTGGCAATCAGCTGTATCTATTCTTTTTTGTTTACTATTTTTGGGTCCAGACATAAGAAAAAAAAGGATCCAGCTTAATTACCCCTTCTGGAGGACCTAACCTACCGTTGCCTGGTCCTGCACCAAGGGATTTTGCTAACAAGCGTAACAAGTATTAGCCCCTTTGGGCCCTCCCTTGGAGTCTTGGTCCCTGAAAATTTTGCTTTCTACGTTTGCACTGAGGTGTAACCCACTTGATCAATTATCATCACTCTTATCAAGTCTTTGGATGCACACAATTGTTTACAAATCATGTTCTTCCTAATTAATATTTTTGAAGAGAGATGTTGGGGGTGTGTGTATACGGATGCAAACTTTGACCCTTTGTATTTCATTAGTATCAATACAAAATTGATGAAAGGAAAGATATTGTAATGAATGAAGAAAAGAAATGATGAATTCTACTCTAAGGTAAAGGCGAGTTTGGTAAACTGTAATGATGATTACATAGGAATAGGAATAGATATTACAAGGAATGCAAGATGTTGTAATGTAATAATTATTCCTATTCAGTTGTTTGGTAGCCCTATAGTAATAGAACCTTGAATCGGTATTCCACATGTTTGGTACAACATCTTAAGACGGTGTAATGAAAGCATTTTAAATCAAATTGTCTATAATGCCCTTTTTATAATAAATTCATTTTTGAAGAGGATTACTTTAATGAACCCAATCTTGAATGAAGACCTCTAATGAAAATCTTTTTTTTTTTTAATAATAAAGTTGCTTTCATTTTATTGCATTAAAATTAAATTGTCTTCTTCTCCCTTAAACAAGTTTTTGCTTAAGAGGTTTAGCCAAAAAAAAAAAAAAAAAAGTTTTGCTTAAGAGAGAAGAAAACAAACACTATCACCTGTAAAACTTTATTAACTCAAGAAAACAATACATGAAAAAGTCACAAATCAAAGTACCATATTATTAAATTATATTTCTCTCCTATTTCTCCACATATTAAACATTTCATTTTTCAAATTGGTTCTCCATGCACTCCATTCACAATACCATTAATAAAATTTGTACACAATTTAAATAATGAGATAATTACAGTAAACCCACCTGTGGTATGACCCGTTTTCACTTTGCCTACCCGTGGTTTAAAAATTTATACTTTGCCCACCTAAACTTCAATTAGTTACCCATCTATTACCCATCTCACCCTTAGATGTTAGAAAAACACCTTTTTATTCAAAATTAGAACATAACACGGATCAAAAACACGAACCATTGAATCTTTTCCTCATGAGCCCTAGAAACACGAAAATTCCTTGTATTGAGCTGGGGTTTTGATTTTTTTGATCGTGCTTTTGAGGTTTTGACTTTAGGTTGTCTTAAGGCATTGAATATTCGAAGATAGATCATCACCAGGTACGACATTTCTGCTTTATGTGCGTTGGGGTTTCAAGTTTTGATGGTAGCTTTGATTCACAAGAAGTTGATAAGCGATGTCTTCTTCAAGTGGAAATTACTCAGGTTCAAGTGGGCATATGTGTACATATGAGACTTGTGTGCTGAGAACAAGTTTGACAGTGGATAATTTTGGGAGAAGATTTCTGGGTTGTAGCCGATATAAGGTAAGTATACTTTTTACTTAATCTAGTTGATTCACATGAGATTGGAATGTGATGTGTTCAATTCAATTTATGAACAGGTTGGTCCCAAGTGCCATTTCTTTAAATGAATTGATAATCCCACTTGTATGCGTAGGAATGAAGCTGCCCATTTGGTGTAACAAAAGCTAGATTTATTGCGGAATGAGCTGCGCTTTGCACATGAAAGGGAAAGAGCAGCTACCCAGACAGCAGTAGAAGCTACCTAAATGACAGAAATTGCTCAAGACAAGGCAGCAAAAGCTACTAAGAGGGAAAGAAAGTTTCGAGCTTCCTCTGTTCAAGCCAAGGAGATTGCAATAAAAACTTTAGAGCAAGAGAGAAAGTGTAGAATTGCACTAATTCTATCATGGCTTTTTTTTGGTTATGTTGTATTCATGTTTTGACTCAAGTGAGACTTTTGGAATGATAAGATTGAGTCTGCCTGATGGGTTGTAGTATAAGTTGGTCCTCAATTGTAGTGTAATAGAACTATGTAAGATGGTAGATGTCGTTGGCTTAAAGCCACTTAATAATATAAGCCCTTTTTAAGATAAAGTGTTATTTATGTTAGATGTTGTTGGTATTCTTGTTTAAAGTGAATTGGCTAGTTGTGAGCTGTTGGTGTTTTGTTGGATGTTGTGAGCTGTGTTGGTTTGTGTATAAAGTGCATTATGTGAAGATAATTGTATTGAAAGTGAATTGTTTAAAGGTTAAAGTGCATGACAACTATCTGTCAATTTGCAAGAAAAGACAACAAATGCACACATAAACCTACTATTCAACATATACACCTGTTGTATTCAAAAGAAACTGCTATATTCAATACATACACACATAAACAAACTCATATATGTTCAACTGCAATAATCAAAATAATAATTCTAAACACCTGCCATTAAGTTGGGAAATTATATACATATTTAAGGTGGCATTGAATAGTCTATCATCAACCACAAGTAAATATAGAGCATTTGGTACAACAACCAAAACAATTGCACCTGCTCATTGTTTACAAAACTTACAAAAATACAAAAAGTGTTTGAACAACATATATAAAAAAAAAAAATGTCTTGCCATTGTCTACAAATCTCAACACACTACATAACCCTAATACATAGTAGCAAAAGTTTCTTGACTTAGTCTTCCTTTACTGCCTCTGCCCCTGCCTCTCCCACTACAACTAGCCTTTCCACATCTTGTTTTACATTTCTAAGTCTTAGCTGCATCACCCCTTCCTCTCAAAGCAGCTCCTCTGGTAGCAGGTGGTCTTATAGTCTACAAAGTACAAGAATTCACATGTTAGCTACCAGTATCACAGTTTATGAATAAGACATCAACCTAACACTACAGTACCTATGATGATGGGGCTCTAGTGTCCCATGTTTCTACAAGGGTGTGTGGTGCTAGCTGGCTTGAAGAGAACCAAGGAGTTCCTCTAACTATGTACCTGAATTCTGAAGAGTACCACTGGCTTGGGTTCTGTGACCATGGAGTCTGAGCTGGTGGCTGTGGAGTTGATGGCTGTGGAGCTGGTGGCTGTGACCCTGATGCCTGGTTGGATGAGGATGAGGCCATAGTGTAAGACTGATTTGTTGGTGGGGGCTGAGATGATGCTAGGGGTTGAGATGAGGATAGGGCTTGGGAAGCAAATTGGGCCTAAGCTGAGGATTGGGCCTGTGATGAAGATGGGGCCTGGGATCCTTGTCTACATGTAGAAGGCCTTCTACTTCCCTGTAACCAAATATGAGCATGTTTTTACAATGTCAGTTATTGGTATTTTGCATTTGAATAAAAAAAAAAATTTGTAAAAACTTACAGATTTCCTTTTTGCAATCTCTACCTCCTTTCCCATGGTGTCTCACCAGTGACAGTGGTCTTCCATCCCCTTGCATTGTGCCCTTCCTTTTGACACCTTCCATACCTCATTGGCTTGTTTGCTCTAAACACCTTATAAGGGGTCCTTGGCTCATCAGCATATCTCTTCCTTTTCATGGGTGGCCTGCCTGGTGGCTTATAGATAGTATGTGCAACAGGCTTGGGTTGGCCACTTAACATCCACTCAGACTGGCTAGGCATGGGAGGTATGAGTCTCTTGTATGTCTCCACAAAAGCATCCTTGTAGTAACATGGATGGGTGTAGTAAACACTTACATGTTTCTATTTTGCTTTTGGGATGCAACACACACATCAGAGGGACCACATTTTTTGCTTTCATTTTGTTTCTATTTTACTAAATAGCACATGCAAACACTAAAATTTAAACTTAACAGAACCTTGGCTCCACTGTGAGACACAATGACCACGATAGACAAAATGCCCATAAACAAACATAAATCCAAACAATGGGTGGTCACATTTTTCATAAACATCAACAAACACAACCAATATTCTCATTCCATTACATGTAACATTGATCATTGACTGATTACTCAAAAAACTATAAAACAACCACAAACCCAAAGTAAAAACCCAAATAATGACTGATTTCTTACCAGGATTTTAGTCCCTCGAACAACCCGTTGTTCATCTAGGTCTACACTTGTAGCACTATTTCAATATCAGATGCAGAATAGGGTTTCTATGGGGATTTTCGTGTTTTTAGGGCTCATGAGGAAAAGATTCAATGGTTCATGTTTGTTATCCTTGTTATGTTCTGATTTTGAATAAAAATGTGTTTTTCTAACATTTGAGGGTAAGGTGGGTAATGGATGGGTAACAGATTGAAGTTCAAGCGGGAAAAGTGTAAAGTTTTAAACCCCGGGCAGGCAAAGTGAAAACGGGTCATACCACAGGTGAGTTTACTGTAATTATCCCTTAAATAATTGAACAAGATGATAATTAAAATAAAATATTAAATATGAATGACCAAAATACCAAGTGCGTGGGTAACCGACCACCAAATTCCTTAAGAGTAATGTTCATACTTTAATAAATAACTTTGACACAGACCCACACTTCAATAGAAAACTTTCACACTTCAATAGATAACTTTCAACTCTCTGCCTCCTAATATTAATTAATTGATTCTGAATTTCTGAATTTTAATTGTTTAAAGTCACCCGCACAGATTACATTTTGCTATATGTCAGACATGTTAATATATATACTCCAAAATATAATGCCAAAATGCACAATTGAATAAAAATCTTTTGTTAAAAATATATATATATATATATATATATATATATCACATTGTTATGCTTTGTCGCCAAATTATATATACTCCAAAATATAATGCCAAAATGCACAATTGAATAAAAATCTTTTGTTAAAAATATATATATATATATATATATATATCACATTGTTATGCTTTGTCGCCAAATTGGCTAGCTGATCAAGGTCACTGTTTCCAATCTCAATATATCAAATATGGCAAATCTAAAATTGTTATGAATAACAAAAAATAGAGGGCAGTACCTGTAGAAATTACAAATCTAAGGCAGAAAAAAAATCCTGAGAAGAGAGAGAAACAACTGCGGGTGAGAAAAAGGAACTACCCATACAAATAGATCTCTAGTAGTAGAAAACAATAGAGAAAAGAAGAGAGAGAGAGGGAGCAATACCTGTGGAAATTGCAGACCTAAGAGAAGAATGAAAGAGAAAATTTCCTTGAGAAGAGATAGCAGCAACTGAGGGTGAGAGAAAGACAATACCCATATAAATAGATCTCTAGTAGCGGGAAAATAAGATTTTAGAGAGGAGGGAGATAGAAAATTTAGGAAGGAGATGAAATTTTGGAGAAGATGTAGGCAGTGGGGGATTATGGGAATTTTGTTAACAGAAAAAGGAATTTTGGAGTAGATGTGGGTAGTGGAGGATTTTGGGATTTTTGTTAATAGAGCAAAGAGAAGCAATTTTGGAGAAGATGTAGGTAGTGGGGGATTATGGGAATTTTGTTAACAGAAAAAGGAAAAAGGAATTTTGGAGTAGATGTGGGTAGTGGAGGATTTTGGGATTTTTGTTAATAGAGCAAAGAGAAGCAATTTTGGAGAAGATGTGGGTAGTGGGGGGATTTTGGGAATTTTGTTAAGCAAAGCCGATTACATATAGCAAGGGAATAGGAATTTAGTACTTTTAATAAGGAATGACTATTCCTCATTTTAAGGAATAGGGATTCATATGGAATGATTATTACATGTAATAAAAGCATAACCAAACAACTGTATAGCTAAACCATAGGAATAGTTATTACATTACAGTGTCTATTACAATCTACCAAACGTACCCAAATAATTTGATGGAACAACTCAAGGGGCAATTAAATTTCCTCAGTCTGATGGCCCCAAGGGAGTGAATGTATTTATGGCTACTCGAACCCGAGACATCAAAGTTTTACTGCTTGTCCCAGAGTTCGCCTGACCAATACACCACACCCTTTAGGGTTGTATACATTTGTTTATACATAGTGATTATGAATGTAGACATTTTTATATGTATACATTTGTTTATACACCAATTAATGGTTTCTTGTAATTTTTAGGAGAAATTACACTTTACCACCTTAAATTATACTATAAATTATACTTTACACTCTAAACTTTTCGAAAACACGTTTTGCACCCTAAAACTATGACTCTTGTTATATCTTGCACCTTGACATTAAGTTTGCCGTTAACTTTGATGAAATAGTATGACATCATGTGAAAATACCCAACTGCCCTTCTTCTCAATCTCTTAAAAACAAACGAGAATTTACACTTTATCACCCTAAACTATACTCTTGATCACACTTTGCATCGTAAACTTTAGATTTCCATCCAAGTTAACATAGAACTTGACTTTGAGGTGCAAAGTGTAACAAGATTCATAATTTAGGGTGCAAAATGTGTATTCAAAAAAGTTTAGGGTTTAAAGTGTAATTTGGGATATAATTTAAGGTGGTAAAGTATAATTTCCCTTAATTTTTATTTTCTCATATTCTATACATAAAGATCTGCTTCAACTCAAAAGAATATAATCCACTAATATGTAATAGTAGTCGGTAAAATTGAGAAAAACTCAAATTACCATTAATTTAATTTGGTCTGGTAAGGAACTAAAAAAATCAACTTATCTATTACAAGGGTGAGTTACTTCCCCTTTTTGTGTGTCCACCTTGGTTTTTTCAGTGTTGGAACTTCTTTATTTTTTTTAAGGTTTTGTTAACAAATGTCCTTAGGGCTTTGGTCAATGAACAATTTTAGGAATGTTTTAATACCACTTTCATGAGAAATCAAGTCAATTATTTTTTTTCCCCATAAAATTTTTCTAAAAATGGTTAATTAACAAATGCCCTTAGGGCAGCCGTTAATATTTCCCCCTTTTTTTAATCCTTTCTTCTCTCTCTATTTTTGTTGCTTTTTCTTTTGGGTATTGGGTGGGTATTTATACTTGCTCAAGTTTATCTCTCCAAGAATGGGGAAGTGGTAGTGGGCTTTAGTTCCATCAACTGTCTCTCCACTCACTTTTATAGCTCATTTGGGAGGAGGGAGGAAATAGGCCTGCAATAGGTTGCTCTACTTAGATTGATCATTTAGTATTTAATACTAAGAAATTGTTGGTAAGTGAGGGTAATTAATGCGAGGTAATGGTTATTCCCTTTACACATGGTACCTTCTCTCTATTAGAGCATCAACATCAGTTGTTCTAAAAAAAAAAAAAAATCTATTTTCACACATCAAAAAGTTACTTTATCTATTTTAACATATCATTTTACAATTCACCTACGTTGGGTATTCTATTATTCCATACAACATACGTACATACATATATAGAAATATATATATATATATATATATATATTATTAATAGGTAAAGTTTAGAGAAATTCCAATTAGAATTTCAAATTAGAGTCCAATTTTTGCATCATGTATCCTAAATTACTTATTTTTAGAGAGAATTTTATTTCCTAATTTTATAATCAAATGCAGGATCACATCATAAATATTCATCTAAGCGAGTTATTGAATACAAAAGTCAAAGAGTTTAGAATAAATAAATCGTAAAAGAAAAAAGTGCTTCACAATAACAAAAATTAAGAAGTAATAAATAAATAAATATAGACAGTTTACATTTTATACCTTATAATATTCTTACAATACTTTTTTAAGAAGTTAACAAAATATAAGATTCTTAAATATAAGATTCTTACAAGACTTTTTAAAGAGTTAACAAAATATAAGAATGACTATCAATAGTATTTAAATGGGATAATTACAGATTACCCACCTGTGGTTTAACCCGAATTTAACTTACTCACCCGTGGTTTTGTTTTTGACACTTTACCCACCTGAGGTTACTTTCGTTTAATCTTTGTTACCCACCTCTGTTAAAAAAGAGGGGTAAATAAGTTCTTTTACTCTCATTTTATATCTCTCTCATTCCAAAACAAGAAAAACCAAAAATGCAAAAGAAAACAAGGTCAAAATGGGCTATTTTAAACCCAGGAATTTGCATCTCTTAAAACATGGCTCAAATTAAAATTTTTTCAAACCCAGAACATAAGAAGACCACCATAATCACCTTCATCGTGAAAGCCAGCCTGCAAAAAAACAAAAAAAAAATCCCAGGGCTACCATTCATATATTCCTTTTGCCTCTTAGATTCGTTTATACATAATCTTTTGTCCTTCTCATTCTTCTCAGACCTTGCCTCTCTCTCTCTCTCTCTCTCTCTCTCTCTCTCTCTCTCTCTCTCTCTCTCTCTCTCTCTCTCTCTCTCTCTCTTTTCTCTCTCTCTCTCTCTCTCTCTCTCTCTCTCTCGTACAATTAGAGAAACCATGTCTGGGGAATCAGCCAGTGCAATTCACATAAACCAAGTACGTTTTCTGGGTTCTCAAATTTTCCTTTTTTGTTTTTTTAATTTTTTTTCCTTAGTTTGTTTGCTCAGAAACCTAAGAAAATCAATGGAAAAACCCAGTTTTAAAATCGTTGAACTTGATTGTTTTAATAAAGAAATAATCTTTCTTCTTTGTGGTTAAAAACTCACTTTCAAGTTTCTTTCTTCTATTTTTTTTTTTTTTTTTTTCCTTTAACCTTTTCCTACCAATTTCTTTTGGCAACCAAATTAGAGAGTAGAATGGAAGAGTTAACATCTTAGTTCCTATTTTTCTCATTTTTTGATTGGTTTTTGGGAAAAGTTTGGAATCTGAAACGTGTTTTGGATGTTTTGAAAGCTCAGTTTCCAATTTCCAACTTTCTTTTTTTAGCTTGAAGATTCAGAAAGTGGGTCTTTTTAGTTTATAAACCCAGCTTTAAGAAATGGAGTTAAGCACAAGTAGGTAAAGTGTCAATAATGAAACCACGGTTGGGTAAGTTAAATTCGGGATAAACCATAAGTAGGTAATCTGTAATTATCCATATTTAAATTATATACATAGGAATTATACTATTCATCTTTTTGTATATCTTTAATGACTTGTTTGGATGGAGGGGGGAAGAAGGGGGAGTGGAGGGGAGTAGAATAGAGTTGGCTAAAAATAAGCTAATTTTAGGCTAAATCTACTCTTCTTCTCCTCTTCCCTCTCCTTCAATCCAAACGGATCATAAGTGTATCTATGCATATACATGAGGTTACAAACTAATTAAAATAATATATGCAACAAATCAAAATAACCTAAAAAAACTTATACAATAACAAAACCCACAACCCACAATAGCCGTCGCCGCCACTGCTAACAACACGCTCACCAGATTGAAATCCCACCACCACCACCACCCAAAATCAACCATTGACCACCGTAACCGAAAACCCAAAATCAACCAACCACTGTGCCCATAACCTAAAATCAACCCATCCACCACCTGATGTTGTATCCATAACCACCAAAATCAGCCTACAACCACTGTAACCCACCACAACCCATCAAAATCAATCTAAAAAAACCACCACCACAACCACTGATTGGGAGAGATCTGAAGCTTCAAATTATAGAGATCGTTAGTATGGCTAAGGAAGAGAGTGAGATCGGCGGCTTGTAGCTGAGGAAAAGGGTAAGATCGGTGGTGTGGGGGTGACATTGGTGGCGTATGGTTGAGGAAGAGGGTGAGATTGACGACATGGTGATTAAGTGGCATGGCTGAGGTTGGCGGCGTGGCCGAGGAAGAGAGTGAGAGAAGGTGAGACTCAAAGAGGAGGCAACATACAGGGAAAGAGAGATAGAGATAGAGATATTAAGGAGAGAGAAAAGTATAATAAAATTATATGATTGTATTTTAGAATTTTGACCATACAGTTCTACTTTTGGAACTGTAATGTAGCAAATGCCAATTCTATTTCGCATTTGACACACCTCGTGAAGGTCAATTTTTGGTGTCTAGCATGCCAAATGCTAAAAATTTAGCATTTGACACACTTGATGCTAATTCTCTTAAGAGCTCCTCTTATTTGAGAAATCTACAATAAAATTGCATCTCAAATGAAAATATTGGAACCTAATGTACCTAATGCACAATTGAAAGTTAATTGCATGAAATAATCATGGGTTTTGCCATTGGCCCAATCTTGGACATATTATCTCATTGGCAGTATACATTCGATATTTTTGTAATTAAAAAAAAAAATTATAAACAAGTAATCTAGTAGAAATAGCATTACTTATTTTATAATTCACTTAAAATAAACTTTTAACAATTTCTTTTGAGAAAGTACTAAAAGGAGGACGAGATAATACGTGGTTGGAATTCACTAATTTTACTTGTTTATTAATAATATGTCCATAGCATGTAATATGTCCATAGCATGCATAGATTAATTAAAAATTATATATATGTAGATAATCATAATATTTTATTAATATTATTTAAACTAATGTAAATAAAAGATATAATATTTTTTAAATAATATCAAAATTATATGAGTCCCTTGAAAATTTTATATTTTTATCTAAAATAAATTAACTATGTTAATAACTAGTGTAATATATATATATATATATATTATCGAGTTATTTGGAATAAGATTTGTAGTGGGTAGGAGTGTTCGCAGTGTGGTGAAGTGCGGTTTTTGGCCATTTTTAGCACCGCATTTTGCAGTGCGGTTTAGCCAAATCCATAATTACACCCGTACCTCATTTTTGCGATCACATGTACGATGCGATGTAGTTTAGAGTTTAGTTACAACCATAACCACACTGTACCTTATTTTTGCAGTCACATGTGTGGTACAGTGTATAAGATGCGGTTTGAATGGTTTGAAGTCAATATATTTTTCAAATTTTTGGCTTTTCCTATCCAACCCAAAATTGATTTTTTCATTTGTTTTGGGCCAAGTTTTAAACTATTAAGCTAGTTTTTCTTTATTTTGGGTTGACTTTCCTAATCAACACTTACTAGAGTTATTAAACTTTTTTTTTTTTTTTTGAAAACTAGAGTTATTAAACAATTAATAATATATTTAATATTAAAAAAATAAATATATTAATATAGGGGGGGGGGGGGAGCTAATTATGAAATATAGGAATAGATCTTAAAAAATACTTTAGGGCCTCGACAGATGGTTATTTTAAATAGGCCTTATCCATAATTTCTTCTGAGATGATACTGGTAGCTAACAAGGATGTGCAACCAAAATAGACATGTTAGCATTCAAAATATTGTAAGAATACCTCCGAGAGAATTCCACCGCCACAACCAACATCAACTATTTTAAGCCCTTCAAAAGGCCTAGCACTGTTAGGATCCTTACTGAAACAAGGAAAACTAATCAGAATTTATTTGTGGGGGAGGTGGAAGTGAAATTGTTGTTGTACCATTACATACATGCATAACAATAAAAGAGAGAGCTGGGGAGGACAGCATATTTCCAATGAAAGCCCTAGCATGAATATCTTAATGCTTATAAAAAGCTAAAGGACAATCTTTTATTATAGGCTGCAGTGAAAGTGCATACTCATAGATAAGTGCAATTTACACGCTAGATGAAACTAAAATGACAACTATCAGCGTCAGATTCTATGGTCTGGTTTTTTATAAATGTCCTAATAAGGGTCATTTACTTTATCTAGTCTAGTCATATACAGTCCTAACAAGGGTCGCTATATTCTTATCCAAATGTAGGACTTAAGAATAAAACATAGAGATATAATAGGAAAATTAAAACAGAAAAAAGAATTAACTAAATTCCTCACTCAGAAACCCTAGTCCAATTAAAAGAAGGTGAGAGATTTGCGAAAAGAAGGGGTGAAAAAAGGGCTAGAAAAGAACAAAGACATGATGAAGAGAGAAAGACAATAAGAGCTGATTGAACTAATGCAGTATCTCTAGGTTTCCAATAACTAAAATTGTAAATTATCGAAAGCCCGATGGCATATGTTCTCTACATATTTAAAACCCTCTGCCCCTTGCTTATAAGATAAATTTAACTCCCACATCAGTCACCATTTAAACAACAATTTGCAGGGTAACCACATTGTATACCCAAATTTAAACTGCAGCTTAATAAGCAATCATACAACTAGCAAGACAAGTACTTGATGAACCTAATCCATTAAGCCTACCTAAATATGAGAATAGAGAGACGAGGAATACCCAATGAACTACAACAACAACAAAACCTTAGTCCCAAAACTTTTAGTGTTGGCAATAAATCCTCAACAGACTAATCAGGGTCGACTACATATATCTCCACCATTCTATTCTATCAAAAATCATACTTCCTACAACCTCCTTGATAAACATGTTCCTTTTATATCACTTTGACTAGTGTTATTTTAAGCTAGATGCACCAACACTTCATTTGGAGTGCCGTAGCCATGAAGTAACGGTGTCCTATCTATTTTATCATGTTATAATTTTTCAAAAATTGCCCGTGTCGCCATATTGTACCATACTGTGTCCGTGCATCCTAGATTTTAAGTCTTCCTCTACCTCTAAGAGTACCCAATGAACTACAAAACCCAATATAAAACCAATAATTTATATTTCCAACAGAAACTTGGTGGAGTAAAAAAATTATACACATAATACATGTAATGTAAAGCAGAAAAATTTACTCGAAATGTCGACAAAGAGTGGAGCGAATGAAAGCAAGTCTTGTAGGATTCATCACATGCAATGGCTTAAATGGCCCTTCAAAATCCCACCTATTCATAACACCGAAGCTAAGTTAATTCAATATTTCAAGTTGAAATTTCTTTCATTTTCCTCTTCTTCTTCTTTTTCTCACCAACCAAACAGAGGATTAAAAAAAAAAGAGGAAATAAAAAGGCTGACCAGGTTTCGGCAATGGAGGCAAATTTGGCGAGCTCGAGGTCTTTCAAAGAGGAAGCTCGTTGGAATCCTCCAGTAGAGGAAGAAGAAAAGGCATTGGAGAAGAGCCTATAGCTGAAGCTGAGGGGAGCTCGGTTAGGGTTAGAGAAGTGAGGAGAGCGAATGTGGTTGTTGATGGAGATGGAGGAGCTTAGGGCTCGGAGATGGCTATACCTGACGAGCTTAGAAGCCATGTTTGAATGAAGCTTGATGACCGACCAAAACAAACAAACAAGCTTGAAATCAATAGAATAATATAAAGATTTATTTATTTATTTATTTACAATTTTGACTGCTGTACACATATCAAGATCAAAACGATAAAAAATTGTCCTCACAAAACTACAAAACGAACATCTCCAACTTCTGAAAAAGCATATGTAACTCAGTTGATAAATATGAATCCAGAACACTATCTTCTCACCCACTTTCCATGACATCAATCAGCAACAATCTAAGATTATGATATGTATTTCCCAGAAAGCACACACCAATAAGAGGGTGTTACCGAATATTAAACAAGACAAGAGATAAAATGGAAGTTTCAATAAGAGGGTGTTTACTGAGTGAACCAGAATTTATAGTCCCCTTGAAAACCAAAGCCTACAAGCAGTCACAGGCCAAGTATCAGAATGGATTAAAACAAACAGAAAACTATCCCTATAATTCTTCTTCAAGATAGCAAAAAAAAAGAAGCTTATCACCGAATCAAACCCAAACCCTACCGCGGACACAGAAATTTTCTTGTAATTGACATTTTTAACATGAACTCAGAATAGCAGTAGTTGCGATGGAAGATAAATCGCAAGTATAGTTCTGAAAGGAAAAAAAATTAATGAAAAAAAATGAGAGATAAACCATGTTTCTAGAAAACAACCCTTGCTCTCTCTTGATCTGGGTCTAAAAAGGGCTCGTAGGAGTGAGTGTTTGGGGGTTTGGTTTCAGATGGTGAGTTGCTTTTTTTTTTTTTTGGCTAATCGGTCTGAGTTGGGTATGCTAGAAGCGGTGACCGACGAGGTTGAGGGAGACGCACAGAGCAAGCGTGGCTGTTGAGAGAGTGGAGCGTTAGGGGAGAGAGAAAGAGAAACCCAGTTGAGAGAGAGAGGAGAGAGAGTTCTATTACGTGTCAAAATAATGAGCTTTGGATTAAATATACGGTTGAGATTTGTGCTATTGCACTCCGTGCAATACCCTAGGTATTATTGCACGGGATTAGGGATGGCCATGGGTAGGGTATGGATTAGATATACCCATACCCTACCCGAAAAGTTTGCCAATAGATATCCGAATATCAATACTCATTAGTATCTATACCCAAATTTTACCCGAATATATTATCCATGGATATCCATTCCCTACCCGAAACCCATTAAATTTGTTGTTATTATTATTTTTTAAAATAAATCCAAATACAGCAACTTCTTAGAGCATTCTCATCAGCTGTTTTATAAAAAATGTCATTTTGACATATCAAACACCTACTTTATCATTTTAACACATCATTTTACAACATACCATTTATCAGATGTTCTATTCTTCAATTCTATACATTAAAATAATATTTTCAACACATTAAAATAATATATCATCATCTTCAACAACAACAACAACAACAAACAACGGCACAACCAGCACTGCCACCAACAACCAGCACTGCCACCAACAACCACTGCCGCAACAACACCGATAGCCACCACCGGCACAAACCTACGTCCACCAACACCACCTTATAAAAAATAAAAATAAAACACTACCAGAAAAATTGTTGCGACCACAACCACCAGAAAAAACAAAAAAAGAAAACCACCAAAATCAACCCCCACAATTGCTGCACCCACCAACATCAGCCCATCACAACCACCAAAATCAACCCACAACCATCGCACCCACCAACATCAGCCCATCACAACCCATGAAAATCAACCCACAACCACTCGAATCACAACCACCAAAACAGAAAAACAAAAACAAAAAACACAACCCACCACCGACCCGCCGCATCCCACACACTCACCCACCGCCGACCCACCCGCTGCCGCTGCCAAACCTCACACCCACAACCCGATCAACCCACCACCTTCAACCATAATCAGCCAACCACCAACAATACCCACAACCAACCACCATTAGAAATACTGCCACAACCACCAAGAGAGAGAGAGAGAGAGAGAGAGATCGGCGAGGTGTGGATAGAGAGAGATCTACGAATTAGTGAGAGCAAACCAACGTTTTCGCCCGATCTCGGCCTCGTCGGTATGAATCGGGTTGGACCTCAGTCTTTGTATGAAAGTTGCAGAGTGTGGTGGTGATGGCTGTTGCAGACGGAGAAAGGAAGAGAGTGAGAAAAAAAAAATGAAAGTGAGAAGGGAAAAGGAGCAACGGAGAGATAGAGACCAGAGAGGAGAGAGAAAAGTGAATAAAATAAGCAAAAAAATTATAGCATTGATGTTCGTACTGTCTTATATTTGAGACGGTACTGTAGCGGTGTGCCAAATTTTTTGGCATTTGGCACACCTCATAAGGGTCAGTTTTTGGTGTTTGGTGTGCCAAATGCCAAATATTTGGCATTTGGCACACCTGATGAGAATGCTCTTAGTTAATCCCATTTTTGTCTTTTTTTTCCCTTAAATTCTCACTCTCTTCACTACCGCACCATTTACTTTCATCTCTCTCTCAATTCTCATCTCATAGTTACTCATATATCTGTTCTTTTTTTTTTTCCTCACAGTTTCTCGAGAAACAAACAGAGTGATAGAGAGAGAATGGAGCGATGTCATCTCCTCCGCCACCGCCGTCTCCGTCTCTGCCTCCTCCACCTCCGAAGTCGTCGAAAATGGACATGTTGATAAGGATGGGGATAGTAGACGAGAATGAAGCGATGTCGACGGATTTCGAGGTCAGCGAGATCGATGAGGGTTTTGATCAGCGAGATCTCCAACCCTTGCCTAACTCGTCCGTGATTGGCAGCTCAAGTACTGGAAAAGCCAAGATGTGTTGGGAAGAGGAAGTACAACAAGATGGTGGCATGGACGAGCTCTTAGCTGTGTTGGGTTACCGAGTTCGAGCTTCAGACATGGCCGAGGTTGCCCAGAAGCTCGAATTGCTCGTGGATTTGATGGGAAATGCTCAAGGTGATGGCCTCTCTCATCTCGCCACTGAGACTGTCCATTACAACCCTTCTAATCTTAATGCTAGAGAGAGTGTAGTGACGATGAGAGAGGTTGGGTTTTTTTTTTTTAAATACGGGTCGGGTTTGGATAATATCCATACCCTACTCGAATAATTCGGGTAATATCCATACCCTACCCAGTTAAGCTCTACCCATGAAGAACCGGGTATTACCCGGAACATTTGGATCGGGTAGGGTTGGATATCCATTATCCAATGGGTATGGCCATCCCTACATGGGATCTCAATCCGTTTCTTTATATTCACTTGTGTAAAGTCCAAGCACCCAACAAGGCAACAAGGACTCGGTTAAGTTACCGTTAATTTTATTTAAAAATAAATTTTAAAGTGTTTAAATTATATTAGCACAGCATTCTTAATTTAATTTAAAGTTCATCAAAAAAGCATTCTTAATTTAAAAATGGTCAAATTCTTCCTCTCTTTTTGCTATTTTGCTTCGTTGACAGTCATAGTCACGAATCCTTTTTGCTTCTCATTTTCTTACTGTATATTATCTGCAATATGGTTGATTAAGTCCATGCACTTAAAACGCTAGCTACATGGTTCAATGCTGATTCATTCATGGAAGAAGAATATATTGATGGAAAAATAAGGCAAGCTTGGAGCTGTATCCTGTATATGCATCTGAAACACGTGTTAATTTTTGGTGCTTTGAATAGTTTAGGGTAGTCATTACTTGAGTTTTGAGCTGTTTCTTCTCCCATTAAGAAATTTTGTGTCAATATATAATGTAAATTGCAATAAAGTAGATTGATTCCAATCACATTATTTGATTTTTGAATTTGTGATCCAAATGATTTTGTTTTTATGAATAATTCTAGTGATATAACTAATCTCATACTTAATTTTATAATTTGTTGATTTGTATGATTGTGAATGGTCAACATTTTTTGTCTTGTGTGACCCACCACTTTATGCTGCACACTTACAATCTCACAAGTCAATAAATTATAAAATTGGGAGTAAGAATGGTTGTATCCATAGGTGAACTATGTTTTTCTTGTTCAATGCCACCTGTACCCAGCAATCTTCCCCTTTCTTTAAAAAATTTGTACCCATGTTCATTTATTTATTAAGTACTCCATCAAGACTCAAAACTTACTTTCTCTCTCCTCTCTCCTGTGTGTGTTTGTTTAAAAAAAAAAAAAAAAAAAAAAACCTTACTTTCTCGCCCCTTGTTCATTTTTTTTTTTTTTTTTTTTTTTGGGAGAAAAATTGTCCCAAACTTAATTAATCCTTTAGTTGAAAGGTCATGGATAAGGCGTAGTCCCATCTACGATGCCTTTATAATGTGATGCGACCCTTTTGGAATATTCAACAACCTTGCTTAGACGTGTCCACATTTGACAACTTTTACCGTGGGCACATTTGGTGTTTGGTGTGCACATTTGCCAACTTTTACCCTTTTGGAATATCCTTTAGCTTGCTTAGACATGTCCACATTTGGTGTTTGGTCGGCTAAATGTGCCAAATGCCAAATTTGGTGTTTGGTCGGTTAAATGTGCCAAATATTTGGTATTTGACACATTTAGCACATCTAGTGTGAATGCTCTAATAGACCATGCAAGCTATCTATGCTTGCTGGTATAATCATATTCTTTAATTGATAATCAACCCATCTGTTTTTTTATGTGTCAAAAGATGGTAAAATAAAAAAAAATCAAGGAATCGACTCTAGAGGACTTTAGCTCAACTTTATGTGGGGATATAAGAGTATCCACATCAGTGAATGTAAAACCTTTCATTTTACACATTTTGACCAAAAAAACACCCACGTCAGTGGGTGTAAAATTGTACATAAATGCACAATTGCTACAGTAACTGTGCATATATGCATGATTACTGTAGCATTTGCATTTAATATTTTATTATTTTTTTACCATCGCACACCCATGGTACGATGGTCACTCCACAAGTATAAGTGTTTGTAGGGTGTGGGGGTAAAAGCCGAGGTTCAAGTCTCCAGAAGGGAGTTTCACACACATGTACACTTAGATTGGGTTAGAGTAGAAATTCTATCTTGTATCAAAAAAATATTTTATTATTTTTTTCTCTCTCATTCTATTCACTCCTTCACTCTTCTGAACACTCTCTCTCTCCTTCACTCTCTCTGAACTCTCTCTTTGTTTCTTAGTCTCTAACTCAAGCTTCACAGTCAGCTTCGCCGCCAGCTTTCGCTCTAATTTGCATGTTGGGTCATCGTCGTCCCTCACTCTCTCTGACCTTTACCGCCGATGGTTTTCGTTTGTTTCTAGTGGGTTTTGGGATTTTGATAAATGGGTTTTTGGATCTTTGGATTTGGGTAGGTTGATGATGGTGATTGGATCTTTGAATTTTTGTTGTGTGGCTTGATGATGGTGATTGGGTAGGTTGATGATGGATCTTTGGATTTGGGTTTTTGGAGGTTGGTTGATGGTGGCTCGGTTGAATGGGTATGTGAATTTCATTGATGGTAGCTTGGTTAAATGGGATGGTGGCTGGGTTGTTGTGTGGCTTGATGATGGTGGTTGGGTGGTTGGATGATGGTGGCTGTGTAGGTTGTGTTGGGTTTGTGAGAGAGATGACAGCGGGAAAAAAATGAATATTTTATTGAATAAATGTATATATATAGAAATTGATGTGGGAATTTTGTAAAAATAGGTGTGCAAAATAGAAAAAGCAAGTTTTTTTTTTTTTTGCAAAATGGATAGATTTTTTGCATCAACTGATGCAGATGCTCTAAATAAACCAAAGTAGTATAATTACATCCATGCTCTTTCGCCCTAAGTTCCATCTAAGCAGTATTTATTTGAGATTAGGGAAGCAATTTTTTTTTTTTCACTTTTTTTGATAAATTTTTATTAGAGTAATATCAATAACAACGTAATATTATTTTTTTATTAAAAAATATTCACCTGCAAAAGGAAGCTACACTACCACTACAAATTATACTCAATGGATAAGGATAAGTGTCCTCATCCTAACGTGTCCAATGTAAAGATGCACTAAACACAATCTCAATCCATATTCAATTCAGTGTAAGTGAAAAAAGTTATGACAAAATTTATACCCTTGAAATACTTATTGATATTTTATCACTTGTGCCATAACACCAATAACTTATTTGCTACAATCTATAGCTTAGTATCCTCTCTGATTTCAATGTTGTGTTGAAACTAGAAAGTGAAATGTCCCATGCATTAGAAAATGGGATAAGAATATTTCTCAGCAATGCCTTGGAGATGAGCCCAAAGCTCTATTGGCTTAGACATCATGACCATGTGATCAGATCCTTTGATCTCCACCACATCATTGGGTGGATTTCTCTCAATCATCCATAGTTGAAGATCCCTCCTTGCCACCTTATCTTTTTTGGATATGATGTAAACCTGTTTAACCGATCCATAATTCTCAGAGGACAACATTAGTTGCTTTGATAGGTCTTCATCACTAAACAAACGTAGTGGTCTCAACAACAAGGTGGCCAGTGTCAAATCCTACAACAGTTGTAACATACAATGTTGATATGTTAGTTTCAACAAGAACTTTTGTATTTAATATAATGTATTTTCCATTCTATTTTTGTTTTAAAAAAATGCAATTCTTACCTCAATTGGGCTAAGTTGGAACACATCTGATGCCAAGTAAACGGGCAAAGTGGTTGGAGGATTGTTTGGGCCTTGGTCATATGTATAGTGACTATCAAGCAGAGGGCCTTGTAGGTTGAAAGACTGTAATAATTAGACATCTCAATGTCAAGATGCAAAGAGTAGGTCACTAACAAAAGGCAATTTAATAGAGTTGATCACTTGATTCTAAAAAAATAAATAAAAAGAGTTGATCACTTGATTTTAAAATTAAAATTAAAAAAAGAAAAGAAAAGAAAAAGGAATTGATCTCTAACAACTATGAATCTCCTATCATAAAATTTATTATTAGACAAATCAGTGTCAAAATGAAAAGAGTAGGTTGCTAACTAAAAGCAATTTAATTGAGTTGATCACTTGATTCTATATAAAAAGAGAGAGTTGATCTCTAACAACTATGAATTTCTTATCATGAAATTTATTATTAGACTAATCAGTGTCAAAATGCAAAGAGTAGGTTACTAGCAAAAGGCAATTTAATAGAGTTGATCACTTGATTCTAAAAACAGAAGAAAAAAAAAAAAGTTGATCACTAACAACTATGAATTTCCCATCATGAAATTTATTATTAGACAAATCAATGTCAAAATGCAAAGAGTAACTCACTAACAAAAGGCAATTTAATAGAGTTGATCACTTAATTCTCGAAAAAAAAAAAAAAGGAGTTGGTCACTAAATTTCTTATCATGAAATTTATGATTAAATAAAATTGCAAAGAGTAGGTAGCTAAGAAATGGCAGTTTTAATAGAGCTGATCACTTGATTCTAAAAAGAAAAAAGAAAAAAAGAAAAAAGAGTTGATTACTATATATATATATATATATATTTATACAAGAGAGTTGATTACTAATAACTATGAATTTCCTATTATGAAATTTGGACAGGTAAATAATAATATAATGAAACGTAAATATGGCATAGTAAATCGTATAGCTTTGTTTGGGTCTATATATAACTAGTCGCTAACCCGTGCGATGCACGGGAAAGCTATCGAATATGAAATTTTAAAAACTTTTCATTAAACTCCCTACCACAAAGATATAAATTTACCAGAACACAAACTTTTAGTATGAAAACATAGATAATGATATTTAATGGATTGGGTAATAGCTCGGGCCTTCAGAAGAAAACAATATGATTTAAAAAGTTGGAAATTTTAGAATAGGCAAGAGCAAGTACAATTGTAAAGGAAGGATTAAAGGTCCTATAAGAAACTTTTTTTCCAATATTTGGGCTCAATGGTAGAGTACAAAGATGGCCACCTGTTACACAAAATTCTTGTCATTATAGTCAACATCCTAAAGTGAATATTCAATCCAAAAATGTGTAACCAATGTTATATATTGAATGGTTGTATGGGGCATAGATTAGAACAAACATATTCTTATAACCACGCCCATATAGCTTCTAAGTTCTAACTATTATGCTAAGGAACCAAACAATATAAGTAACTGAAAATGTATCATAGTCTAGCATACTTATTTAAAAGTTACAATTTCAAACACAACCTTACTAAGAAAATTCCACCGGCATTCAAATATCACTTAATTTAAGTAAAACTATAAAAGTAATAAAACTGTCCTTTGGAATAGAGGGCTAAAGCATATCTTTTGAATCTAGAACATTTCTTCCTTTAAAATATGCCTGAATTGTGAATGGTTTTTCTATAAATTATTCACACTTTAAAATAATAATATTAAATTTAGTATGAATAGTCAAGTATGAACAGCAAACAGTTAAGCAAATTTCAAAACCAAAATATAAATATATTAACATATAATACGGAACACTATTATAGATTTTATATTATATAATATTTACTTTTATTTTATTTTATTTTATTTTATAATATTATATAATATTTACTTTGCACGACACATAGATGATTGATTCACCCATTACTCAACAACACAACACTACACGGTAAAGAAATTACAGCCACAAGATTTACTTTTTCTTTTATTGAAAATCGGCAGACCCACAAATAAACTCAACATTTAAATTACTAATGGCATGTTTGGATGTTTAAAAAAGGAGGGGGAGTGGAGTAGAGGGAGGGAGAGTAATGCAATTATCTTGTTTGGAAGTTTTTTAAAGAATGAGGGGGAGGGGTTTGGAGGAGTTTGGAGGGGTTTGAACTCCCTCTAGCCCCCCAATTTTAATTCCTCCAAATTGGAGAGATTTGGAGGGGGAGTAGAGTATATAAACTATTGACCAAGTAAATTACCTAATTTACCCTTATTATATTAACAAAATTACACAAGGGGAAGGGCTAATTATTCCCTTCCCCCTTACTAATTTTAAAAACATTCAAATAAGGTGGAGGTGAATCATTCTCCTCTACTCTCCTCCCCACTACTCCCCTTCCCTCTACTCCCCTCTACTCTCCTCCCTCTCTAAACTTCCAAACAAGCCATAAAGTATAGCAAATCAGCAATACAGTTGTACAATACACAATTTAACAAAAGCAGTAAACAAAGTTCATAGTTTAGTATTAGTATAACTCTTAAGTGTTCACAGGTTAAACAGAGAGAGAGAGAGAGAGAGAGAGAGAGAGAGAGAGAGAGAGAGATACTGCTAGTACTGCAATGAAGCCTAGAGTCGATGGACAACCATAGATTCGCGGCAAGGCAACTGGCGGCATGATGGCTTAAGTACTGAGATGGGAGATAGGACTACATGAAGAAGAAGAAAAAGGAGATGAGAGTGCGTTTGTGAGTTTGATTGGGAGCATTATGACGGTATAACGATACTTACTTTTGGGTAGCAAATGTCTCTGGCACTCAGCACATATTATTGGGTGTGCAAATTGTAATGGTGTCTAGAGCCAGTGGTGGTCAGTTCTTGAAGAAGAGGTTTAGGGTTTTATCATGAGGCTAGAGAGAAGAAGGCTTTCACTAATATAATCAGGGCAGAAAATAACCGTGTGTCTCTAAATTAAAAAGAATTAAAAAAAAAAAGGTGACGGAGAAAATTGTGGAGCTAGCAGAGGTTTCGATTATATATATATATATATATAGATTATATGACCTATTTTCTTTAGGTAGATTTTATTTATTTATTTAGATGATGCGTAGGTTGAGATGATGGTAAAACCAGGAAGCCAGAATAGTTTTTTCCCGTCTTAAACATTTGGGACAGCACTAGCTTTAATAAGAGTTCATCTTTGGTAAAAGCTCTAATTTGTGTGAAAATACAAGAGCTGTTTAAACCCTCAAATTAAAATTACAGCTCGGTTGATTTTACGCTAACTTAAATTAAGTGCGGAATAGAGTAAATGCGAGTGAACAAACAATATAACTACTCTAACCCATATTCATCACAACACAATAGTAAAATGAAAGCTAAAAGAGTAGGGAAGAAGAATGCAAATACAAGATAACATGCCGATGTTATTAAAAAGGAAACTGAAGAACTCGGCGAAAAACCTCTCCACCGCCCTCCGAGCAGTAAATCAATCCATTAGAGAATGAGTTGGAGCACACGAATAACAAAAGACCCTCCAAGCCTAGTCTACCCTGTGTACTTGAGCCCTCCAATCTCCTGCTACTAACTGACTTGACGAAGCCTTGTCTTTTCTAGTTCTTCGGATCACGCAATTAGTCTGATTGCATCCACCAAACAAATTGCTTCTTCCAATACTTCCCAGTAGTACCAAAACCTCACTTTACACTTAGGATGAGTTTTTTTTTTTTGAGTTGGATCAAATAACTATGTTCTTAAAATTGTGATTTTATTGGCTTTGATTTATTCATATTATACAGTGCCTTGGCCCAGTGGCCACAACCATAAAATTAACTTTATTTTATAGTGATAGTTCTATCTGGAAATAATACACCAATCAATCTTTTTCATTCAACAAACACCAAAAAAATAACTGAGCATGAATCTTTTTTTGCATGAGTTGGAAAAATAAAAATATTGTGTAAGCATAATATTGGAAGATAGATATTTTTTTTGAGAAATATGAAAATAGATATCCTTATCCAAAATAAGAGTTGTCTCTATAATGACCAGTTTGGATTAAAAGGAAATAAAGGGGAAGCAGAGTTGGAGAAAAGGATATTAGAGTAGAGTAGATTTGACCAAATTGGCCCTAAGTTTCATCTAAGCAATATTTATTTGAGATTAGGGTAGCAATTTTTTTTTTTTCACTTTTTTTGATAAATTTTTATTTGAATAATATCAATAACAGCGTAATATTATTTTTTGATTAAAAAAATTCACCTGTGAAAGGAAGCTGCACTACCACTACAAATTATACTTAGTGGATAAGGATAAGTGTCCTCATCCTAACGTGTCCAATGTCAAGATGCACTAAACACAATCTCAATCCATATTCAATTCAATGTAAGTCGATGACAAAATTTATACCCTTGAAATACTTATTGATATTTTATCACTTGTGCCATAACACCAATGGCTTATTTGCTACAATCTAGAGCTTAGTATTCTCTCTGATTTCAATGTTGTGTTGAAACTTGAAAGTAAAATGTCCCATGCATTAGAAAATGGGATAAGAATATTTCTTAGCAATGCCTTGGAGATGAGCCCAAAGCTCTATTGGCTTAGACATCATGACCGTGTGATCGGATCCTTTGATCTCCACCACATCATTGGGTGGATTTCTCTCAATCATCCATAGTTGAAGATCCCTCCTTGCCACCTTATCTTTTTCGGATATGATGTAAGGATTTTGCTAATGTGTGCCTTAAGGGCACACAATAATTAACCATTTATGGGAAAAAAAAATTTCGGGAATTGAAAAAGAATTGACAACTTTTTCAATTTCTGAGAAAATGTTTTCAAAAATGGATGGCTTAATATGTGCTCTTAGGGCACACATTAACTGGACCCATGATGTAAACCCGTTTAACTGACCCATAATTCTTAGAGGACAGCATTAGCTACTTTGATAGGTCTTCATCACTAAACAAACGTAATGGTCTCAACAACAAGGTAGCCAGTGTCAAATCCTACAATAGTTGTAACATACAATGTTGATATGTTAGTTTCAACAAGAACTTTTGTATTTAATATGATGTATTTTCCATTCTATTTTTGTTTTAAAAAAAAATGCAATTCTTACCTCAATTGGGCTAAGTTGGAACACATCTGATGCCAAGTACAAGGGCCCGAAGATGAAAGTGGTTGGAGGATTGTTTGGGCCTTGGTCATATGTATAGTGACTGTCGAGCAGAGGGCCTTGTTGGCTGAAAGACTGTAATAATTAGACATCTCAATGTCAAGATGCAGAGAGAGTAGGTCACTAACAAAAGGCAATTTAATAGAGTTGATCACTTGATTCTAAAAAAATAAATAAAAAGAGTTGATCACTTGATTCTAAAATTAAAATTAAAGAAAGAAAAGAAAAGAAAAAGGAGATGATCTCTAACAACTATGAATCTCCTATCTTAAAATTTATTATTAGACAAATCAGTGTCAAAATTCAAAGAGTAGGTTGCTAACTAAAGGCAATTTAATAGAGTTGATTACTTGATTGAGAATTAGCACAAAGTGCTTGCCAGTTCTTGGTGGCTCCTTAGTAGCCTCAATTCCAAGAGATGAAAGAATGATAAAAAAAGAGATTAACATGAAATGCTTCTTACTCAGCTCCATATTATGTTTTGTTTATCCTAAGGACACACAAATTGTCATGGGTTTTATATATGTAATTATAAAGAGGTAGGTTTTGATGATGAGCACCTTTCCTAAGGACTCAACATAAACTATGCAATTTGACCATATAATTTTTTTTCCCTTTGTTTGAATTTGACTTTGAGATCTCTGATAAGGCTTTTTGAAAATCTTGTCACAAAGAACATCAAACATGTTAACAAGCACAAATGACTAAATATTTTTGATTTCTTTGTGCAGTTCTCCAGTACACAAGTTATCATCAATATATAAAGGGTAGGTTTTGACAATGATTATTCTAACTAGTATGTAATCCCGTGTTACCACATGGGACTGGTTAATTGTAATGATACTATTGGCCAATTTTTTTGTTTTTGTTTTTGTTTTTTTGGGTTTATCACACGGATGATAGAATTAAATCAAATAATAAAAAATATATATTGCATTTTATTATTTAAGTAATGCTATTGGTCTTTTTTTTTTTTTTTGGTTTATCATACATAAGATGGCATTAGATAAAACAATAAATAAATAAAAAATATTGCATTTTATTATTTAAGTGATGCTACAGTGAAGAAAAAAGAGAATATTGTATTTTATTATTTAAAATATATAAAGGGACATTAAAAAATAGAAACTGATCATTGAGCTTGGAATCTTCTTGGAGGCGCCAATGAAGCGCTAATGTATGAGAGTGTGAAGTAAGGAAGAGTGGGATTGAACATTGTGTTTGAACCCGGCCTTACTCTGAGAAATCTGTAAGGAGGAGGAGAAGGTAGTGTGTGGATCTAGTTGGTAGAGGTTGGGAGAGGAGGAGACATGGGATGACGATATGGAATTAGGAGGAGATGATGTTTTAGTTTTATAGTCTTTCTCGTTGGACTCCTTGGTTCTGGTTGTAGGATTAGAAGAGTTCCAAACTCTATTAAGATAACCCATAAAAGTGTGTAGGTGAGATGTTCTTACTTAGGCCAATGAGTATTATTATTGTGGTTTTTTTGGCTTCCGTGTTAAATGTTAATGCATCATTTATTTGAACACAAAAATTAAAAAATTTAGATAAGATACATGACACAAAATTGTAGTCCAATTTATAATCTCCATAAAAGTGTGCAGGTAAGATGTTCTTACTTATGCTAATGAGCATTATCATTGTGGTTTTCTTGACTTCCGTGTTAAATGTTAATGCATCATTTATTTGGGCACAAAAATTAGAAAATTTAGATAAGATATATGACACAAAATTGGAGTTAAATTTATAATCTAATTAGATTTTTTTTTTTTGAGTTTTGGTTAGGACAAGTGACGCAAAATTGAGAATCCAATTGAAATCTAATTGGATTTTCTCTCTGCTTCACCTATTATTATATATATATATATATATATAGATGGGCTCTTCTAGCAAAGAAAGAAAGAAAGAAATTAAAAAAAAAAAAAAAAAAAGAACCCATCTAATAGGCTCACATTTTCTCAATAAAAAAAAATATCACGCAACTTAAAACTTTGACTTTTAGAAAAGATTTTGAAAGTCATGGCAAGCAAGAGTGGCTTCTCGAATGTGTATATTTTTTGAATGGGTAGAAGATGACAACATTTTGTAACTTTTAATGACATTTTTCGGGTTTAATACCACACCTCCTTCACTTATATATATATATATATATATATATATATATAATTTTTACTATATTCATTGTCATATTTGTTTGTAAGATTATATATATAGTTTTTCTTTCTACATTTCATATTTGGAATTGAGTTTGATGCTAAAAGAAAATATATTATTTTTATTAATAAAACACAATGTTGTGAAGAACAAGAATCTAGCTAAATAATTATTTTTGTATTATATATGTAATTCAAAAATTTTAGACTACAATTTCAATTAATTTACCATAATTTATAATTTATATCAGTGTTATGGATTCCGTTCCGTTCCGGCCGGAACGGCCGGAATTTCTCGTACCGGTGTGTAAAACGGAACGGTAATACCCTCCATTCCACCTCGGATTAAATTCCGTCCCATTTCGGCCCGTTCCGGGCGTTCCGGTCAATTCCGGCCAATTTCGGCCGAAATTCATTTTCCGGCCGGAATGAATTTTGTCTTCTTATTTTCCCTTTCTGAACTTGATCGGCATCTTTTTTGCTTGATCACCAAAAATCCTTCTCATTCTCTCATCTATATCTCATTTTCACACTTGTAGCTCCTTGTCTCTCTATCATCTCTCACTATTTGACCCTCTCAACCATGACAGAGAAGTTGAAAAGAAAATTGAAGAGCAAGATGAAGCAAAAAAAAGTGTGACTCGCGAAACAAAAAGGGAGAAGAAGAAGATGAGAAGAGGAGAAAATAAGCTCAGAAGGTGAAATGGCGAAGGAAAAGTAACAATAATGAAAGATGTAGCATTTGAGCAGCTGATAGTGTTGTCACTAGTCACATGGGTGGGTTGGGAAATGGGGAAGACTGAAAAAATAGTCAGTAAGAAGCAACACTAGTCACGTGGGTGGGTTGGGAAATGGGAGAAATTGAAAAAGTAGTTCACAGGAAGCTTCTTGGAAGCTCACCTGTATTTAATTACACAAAATGTGAGTTTTATTTAAAAAAAAATCATAAATAAATCTTTTTTTAAAATAATAATCCCACTTCTTTTAATAGAAAACTATATTAAATTTATTATTTTATATAATAGTAATAATAATATATAAATATATATTTTAGCAGTAATTCCGAAACAGTTTCCGAAACGGTACCCGAAATTGACCGGTACCGAAATATTCCATTCCAATGAACAAACCGAAACGGGTGCCGAAACGGTATTCATAACAATGATTTATATTTTGTCATTATTTTTTGGAGGAAAAAAATGACGTGATATTGTATATACAAATGTAACGATAATTTGAGAAAAATAAATAATTAGTATAAGATTCTTAAGAATAAACCAACCATAAGAATTTCATATTCCTATGAATCTTATTAAATCCCTAATCAAAGCAAACATAGGAACAATTAGATTATCAAGCATCCAAATTACTAGGCATCACTTCTCAATTGGATGCCATAGATTCCCGTAACATGTTGATATAATTATTGGTCCAATTAGAATTGATACTATCCCTATATTGGAGTTTGTATGTGTTTGAAGGCTTTTATTATTGTCCAATATTACTTTGGGAATGGAAATTTTTTAAGTTTGGAGCAATGAGAAGTATGAGAGTGTGGAGCACAGGGTGATAGTGAACTCAGAGAAGGAATAGTTCTCTATTCCATTTTTCTTCCTACTAGCACTCTCCACCATGTTTATGCCCTTGGAAGATCTGACAAATGAGAAAAATCCTATTAAATATGAGCATACACTGGGTTGAGTTTATAAATATTAGAATGCGAAGTAATTTTCAAAAACTAAATGTTGACAACTTGCAAATTAATCATTTCTAGATATCAGAGTACGCTAGTTGGAGGTAGTATTATCTATTGGGACCAATAACCTTTAGAATTCAATAGAATACTACTTTGTACACACAAATAAGCAATTCTACGATTAAACATGATTCAATCAATTTTCCTTATATTGTAAAAGGTTAGATATACAAATTTTAGTGTTATTAAAACAATATCATTTTCTTAGAGAGCCTTTTGCCATAATACCATTGGCTTATTTACTACAAGCTATGGCTTATAAATTATAATTCTCTCTCTGATTATAATACATGGCTAGTGAATCAATGTCCCATGCATTGAAAGTGGATTAAGAATATTTCTCCGCAATGCCTTGGAGATGAGACCAAAGCTCTATTGTCTTAGACATCATGACCATGTGATCTGATCCTTTGATCTCCACCACATCATTGGGTGGATTTCTCTCAATCATCCACAATTGAATATCTCTCTTTATCGCCTTATCTTTTTCAGCTATGATGAAAACCCTTTTAACTGACCCATACTTCTTAGTAGACAACATTAGCTGCTTTGACAGGTCTTCATCACTAAACAAACGTAATGGTCTCAATAACAAGGTAGCCAGTGTCAAATCCTACAACAAATTGCAACATAAAATATGTTAGAGCACTTGTTTGAACTTGATCAGAAGGTTGAAATGTTAGTTTCAAAAAGAAGTTTTGGAAAGGAAAATGCATTCCTTACCTCAATTGGACTAAGCGGGAACAAATCTGATGCCGAATACAAGGGCCCAAAGATGAAAGTAGTTGGAGGGTTGTTTGGGCCTTGGTCATATGTATAGTGACTGTCAAGCTGAGGGCCTTGTTGGCTCACTCTCTGTAATAATAAGATAAATCAGTGTCAAAAGACTCAAAACTCAAAGAGTGGGTTGGTGTTACAGGAGTGAAGTGAAAACTTATTTTTAAGGATCACATATCTGATATCACCAATTTAATAGAGTTTTTTTTTTTTTTTTTTTTTTTTTTTTTTTTTATTTTTTAAGAAGAAAATTCAATAGAGTATTCAAAAAATTTAATAGAGTTGATCACTAACAATTATGAATTTCTAATCATGAAATTTGTATAGGTAAATATTTTTTTTTCTTTCTTTCAGAATTGGACAGGTAAATATTAATAATTAGCTAATTTCATAGAAATATATATATTAATTATATGATGAGATATTTTCTTAAGGGTAGGTTTAGATTTTATTTTTATTTTATTTTTTATGATGGGCAGGGCGAGATTATAGTAAAGCCAGGAGCCTAGAACAATTTTTTGCCATCCTAAAATATTTTTGGCCCAGCTATAGAGAGCTCATATTTGGGCATGGACATTGCACAACAGTTCAAATCTTGTGGTTAATATGCCGACTTGGGCCTGAATCTCAATGGTATTTTAAAGGGTAATGAATCTTGTTGGAGAGAAATTGCAAGTGTAATAGGGTTACACTTACTTCTATTTGATCTAATTATATTATATTGAACTTTATCGTTAAAAAAAAATCATATGCAAAAAAGTTGCAAGGAGTACCATTTGATTGAGGGTGGAATAGTTGAGGGTCGGCCCAGGCATGTAGGCAGTGGCAAAAACAGCTACAGAAATCTTACTTGGAAAATATTCCATGGCTTGAGAAATTGCATACCCACCATAGCTATGACCAACAAGGATTACTCTTTCATGAAAAGGAAGAGCTTCCATGAAGTCCCTCAAAGGCTTGAAATAGTCAGAACTTGATTGGAGATCATTTAACTGCAGTGGGTTGATTCCAGAAGCGCCTAAGTCTAGTGCAGTGACATTGTGCCCTGAAGATTTTAGCAGTGTCTCAAGCTTGTACCAAGACCAAGCTCCAAGGCATGCTCCATGAATTAGCACAAAGTGCTTGCCAGTTCTTGGTGTCTCCTCCTTAGTAGACTCAATTCCAAGAGATGAAAGAATGATAAAGAAAGAAATTAGCACGAAATAGTACTTCTTGCTCAGCTCCATATTATGTTTTGCTCTTCCTATGGGCACAAATTGTCATGGCTTTTATGTAGTAGTTATAAAAGGTAGGTTTTGATCATGATTCATGAACTTTCCAGCGGGCTAGTTCTCCCTCTATATAAACATGCAATTTGACCATATAATTTTCTTTTCCCTTTGTTTGAATTTGACTTTGAGATCTACGAGAAGAATTTTGAAAAACTTGTCACAAAACAACACTTCTCAAACAGCTTTAACAAGTTCAAATGATCATTGAATATTCTTTACTTTCTTTGTGTAGTTATCCAGTGCACAGATCATCATTGATTTATAAACGGATAGGTTCTGACAATGATCACCGATTCTATATTTTAATGGCCCACGTTTTCTCAATAAAAATGTATGCAAATTTGAACTTTGATATTTGAGAACAGATTTTGAAAGTCATAGCATGCAAGTGGGGCTGCTTGAATTCGATCAAACTTTGAACCGTTAGAAGATGCCAAGAGAGTCTGCAACTCAATTACATTAATTAATCCATTTTTTAAGGAGAAATAGGGTTAAAAAAAAAAAAAAAAATCAAAGATTCTGTAAAGAAAAGGAGTTTCTAGAAACTACCAGACTTCAAAGAAACTTGGGAGAGAGAGAAAACTCTGATTGAAAGATTCTAATTGATTGATTATGAGAAAGATACAAAATACATAAATATCTACTTGCTTTATATACACAAAACAGAGTAAGCAAAGAAGCGGGAAATTAGGAATTTCTCTAACTAACTTCTAACTAATTACAATGTGTAACAATCCACCTGCAGAGAGGGAAAATTCCCGACCTATCACAAGCTAACACATCATACTATCAAATCCACAAAATACAGTCAATTACAAAGCGCCACGTACTATTGCTAGGTTTTGCTATCACTACTCAGAAACCAATAGAAATTTGCCAAGTGTCATTGAAATAGAGACATAAAATACATGCAAAAACCAATCACACATTAGCGCATGTAAGCGATGACGTAGTCCTACATGTGTAAGCGATGACATAAGCAGCCCCGCATGTGTAAGCGATGACATAATCAGTCCAGCACGTGTAGGCGATGACATAAGCAATCCAGCGCGTGTAAGCGATGACATAAGCAGACCAATCAGGCTGTGACATGTGTCACCAATCAGACTCCGCCATGTGTCGCTCACCCACCCTTAAACTCCTATGAAGGCTTCCTAAGGCATTTCAACACACCAAGACACCTTGGGAGAGATCTTGGAACACACAGACCAAGCCATCTAGAGCACAAGCAGCATCAGAGAAGATTCAGAAGCACTCAGAAGTACTGAAGCTCTGCTGGAATCAAGCCCTGAAGCCTCCAGGAACTTCAAGAACTTCGGCCTTAAATGCAAGGAACATTCAAAACAGAATCATCTAAACTACCTGCCTAGATCTCAAAGATCACTAGAATCAAGCTCAAAAGCGTCCAGAAACAAAT
>NW_027069552.1:1326461-1354352 GCF_002906115.3 Quercus suber | reverse complement strand
TAAGAAGGCATTTTATTAATTTTCCTTAGTTATGATTACAGTGCTCACTAAGATGTGATATAAGGTTCAACTAAGTTTAAAAATTACAGACTTTGATAGCTATTCAAGCTTCCAAGACTTGCAAAGTTTGAAGTTTTTGAATCCGAGTATGTACTATAGTGGTTATCTCTAGGATACTGGGAGTGGTTCTTCTGTTTTTCTCGAACTTTACAGAGTTCTTTCTATGGCTCTATATCTTTTCTAGGAGACCCAAAAAAATGGCGATGAATGCCTGAATAAAGAAAATTAGTGAATCAAAATCTGAATCCCTTCAGCATGGATTCCCCTCTCCTTTTATAGTGCAGCTCTAGGGTTCCGGGGTACTAGTGATTTCTCCCTTTTACCGTTCATAGTTCGTGCTATGCTAGTTTTGCTCAGGGGTGGGTCATTTCCTTTTTTTCATAACTTCTTACTTTTGGTGCGACCAAGCAGAAAGCCCCTAGCTGGTTTTCCATTTTCAGGTCCCATTCGTTCGCTGATCTTCAGCTATTTGGCCCTTTCTTCCACCTCTCCAGCTTTTGGTTGCACTCTATCTTTGTCATTTTTCCCAAATAGTTGGAATCTTTACTGCCGGGTTGGAAGCTCCTTCTAGTTACCTCTTTTTTATTTTATTTTATTTTTATGGTTTTCTCATTGTTGGTTCCTTGAGGCACAGCTCTTGCGTTTTGCTTCATACTTTCTGATCCCATTGTATGTCTGGGCGCATGAGACCCGTATTTTCTTTGTCTTTTATCCCTCTTTTGAATCTGCTTCAATCTTACTTCACGCATCCCAGGGATCCCCAGACTCTGGTGATTTCGGTGACTTAATGGGGTCCAACTTACGCTTGGACTGTAGAAAAGACAACCACTCATCAGTTCAAAAAAAAAAAAAAAAACAACAACAAATTGCAACATAAAAGAGAAAAGAAGTAAAGAGGCCTTGCCTTTCTCTCTCTCTCTCAACAGGGTCTCTGGGTATCTTTTGTTTACTACGGGTACGTCTAGAGGGTCCTAGAGAACCATGGACTGAAGAACTCACAGCGACTTGGGGAAAAGAAGACTCTACCTTAGTCTTCACCCGGCTCCTTATAACTAAAGGACGCTCAACTTCTTTTTCCTTAGCAAGCACCAACTGTTGGATGTTGGAGCAGAAGAAATGCCAGTTTTGGGGACTCTCCCAATTGTATCAAAACCAGCATAGTCAACAAAGGATTTTTGCACCCTTCTTCAATAGTCTGCATAACCACTGGAGGTAAAAACTCCTCTTTGAAAATTGGGCACTACGAACTGAGGGCTCCTTCGTGACCAATAAGAGAAGGCCTGAAGTCTCATAAAAGGATTCAAGGAAGGAAGTGATGATACTATGTCATTAAACACTGGAGGGATATCTTGATCGATGCGCTGAGTAATGGGTGTACTGGGGGCCACATGAGGAAAGCACAGGAAGCCAAGAAGGACTAATGCAAGCCAGGTATGCTAAGCTACCCTTATTACCACGATGTAAATCGAGGGTGTTTCCTGCAGAAGTCAGAAAATGAGATAACACAGAATCACAAACAAAACCGGGGCCAAACTCTCAGGGAGAGCGCCAATGCAAATGACTTGCTTGATCAAATAATTCAACCAAGTTAAAGCTGCCACCTTTCAAACTCAGCCAATGAAAAATAATAGGGTGGCTGTTAGTTGAGCTGCCACAAAGCCCTTTAACCACATCAGGGGATCCCTAAAACTTATTTTTTACAAACTTTAAATTCCTACATCTTGCTGAAGTAACCAAAGAACGATCTCACATAAATACCTGGAGAATGGCGCAATAAAGAGAATAAGTAATTACATAACAGGAGTCACCCTCGACTTCATCTCCATGAAGCTAATCCAATTGAGAATAGACATGGCCCAAAAACATGAGGGCTAAAGGATATTGAGCACCCTGAGCCAACTTAATCGCCAATGGAAAAAGAGTAGACTTAATCCCATACCCACGGAACTCACTAAACAGAAACTTGGTAAGCCAAAATGTGAGGAACCCAGCTCGCCTAACTTCCTTATATTTCTCGCGTGAAAGATTCATAACCCACCTACCCATCCTAGCCGGTTTCCCACCAGAAGAAGCAGGACATCCACCAAAATTAGCAAATAACTTTTCTTCCACCTTGAGATTCTCGTCAGAAAGATTAATATCAAAGGGATTTTCATCCCTAAGCACTGGAAGGAGGAAATTGTTGACCACATCCTCCAGGGTGACAGTCAGTTCTCCAACAGAAAAAGAAAAAGTGTGCAAAGCAGGACACCAACGGCTTACCAAATGCCTAAGACCTTTGGCATCTCTAAAACCCTCAAGATTCCTGAAAATAGCCACTGCCTTCAAGATACCGGCACGCTCCAAGCGACCCACGAATTCCTCGTTAGAAAGTTCTTTATTCACCTAGATGGGCTAGCCTTGGATCTTTCCAGCAACAAAATAAAAAAAGATGAGGACTGCCTCTTGAAGTCCCCGCCTGATCTGGAAATCAAAAATCTCCTTAGGGTCTAGGACTTGAGTAGAACCAATGAAACCAGCCAGACCAGAGAATACCCAGGCATGAGAGGATGGAAGGGTTTCGCCATGGGACACCTAAAGGAAGAATATGCTAGGAGTGTACCAGGGGTCTTGTAAAGGAAAAACAGGACTCCCAATGACCTTATGAGACTCATCTTACGCAGAACTAGAAGAACCTTCACCTTCAAAGGGGCTTGGAGTACACTCCTTTCTTTTTTGAGAAGAAGAAGAAGCCATTGAGACAATATATCTTGAAAGTAAAGGGAATTAAGAAAAAAGTAGGAAGCAGCAAGACTAATCGAAAGGAAGAGATAAAAGACTAGGAATGGAAGATTTAGGGAGATAAAAAGGTAATGTGAAATGCCTAGAATAAAGACATAAAGAGTAGTTAGAGAAGACAATATGTGGAAAGACGCGCCAGTTGCTAGAAATTTAATTTAAAGAGGGAACAGTTATCAGCAGTTATTAATGAGAGTTATGGGAAACGTAAAAGTAAGTGGTGGAAATTTTTGTACTTCAGAACTCAACTGCCACGTCCCATGTAAAAGGGAGGATTTACAAGAGAAAGGAGCAAAAAGAAAAGGGTGCCAGGATACCAGCGACCGAAAATTAAAGATTAAGATCCTCGAAGAAGGATCAAAATGGAAGAATCCTGCAGAAACTTAACTACTCACGCATGGGCTGCAGGCAACCCATAAGCTCGGGGGGCTAAATATTGAGGTTTAAAATTGATCACAGTCCAAGGCTCAAAGAAATAGCACATTGGACTAATTTCATGAAAAAATGAAGCTAGAGAAAATAAGAAAAAGGGGCTGGGCTCACGTAATGAAGAAAAGAAAAAAAAGAAAGAAGAAAAAGGTGAGAGGTCTAAAGAATTGGGATCCAAAAAACCTATGGAAGAACAAACCTTAAAATACATGAAGTAAGGGAGAGGCCCAGCCGGCTAGGACTAATAAACCAAAAGGAGCCCAATAAGAAGAGTTGGGCCGGGATCCTCGAAGTCACTAGAGTCCGGGGATCCTTGGGATGCGTGAAGTAAGATTGAAGCAGATTCAAAAGAAGGATAAAAGACAAAGAGTATGCAGGTCTCATGCGCCTAGACATACAGTGGGATCAGAAAGTACGAAGCAAAACATAGGAGCTGTGCCTCAAGGAACCAACAATGAGAAAACCATTAAAAAAAAAAAAAAAAGAGGTAACTGGAAGGAGCTTTCAACCCAACAGTAAAGATTCCAACTATTTGGGAAAAATGACAAGGATGGAGTGCAACCAAAAGTTGGAGAGGTGGAAGAAAGGGCCAAGTAGCTGAGGATTAATGAACGAAGAGGACCTAGAAATGGAAAACCAGCTAGGGGCTTTTCGCTTGGTTACACCAAAAGCAAGAAGTTATGAAAAAAAAAAAAGAAACAACCAGCCCCTGAGCAAAACTAGCACAACACGAACTCTGAAGGTCAAAAGGCAGAAATCACTGGTACCCCAGAACCCTAGAACTGCGCTATAAAAGGAGAGGGAAATCCATGCTGAAGGGATTCAGATTTCGATTCACTAATTTTCTTTATTCAAGCATTCATCGCCATTTTTCTGAGTCTCCCAGAAAAGATATAGAGCCATAGAAAGAACTCTATAAAGTTCGAGAAAAACAGAGGAACCGCTCCTGTTATCCCAGAGACAGCCACTATAGCGCATACTCTGATTTAAAATTTTCAAATTTTGCGAGTCTTGGAAGCTTGAATAGTTATCAAAGTCTGTAATTTTTAAACTTAGTTGAACCTTGTGTCACGTCTTAGGGAGCACTGTAATTATAACTAAGGAAAATTAATAAAATGCCTCTTACTAATTCAAGGATCCCTAACTTTTTTTTTATACTGTATTTTATTTGCTGTGTATTTCCTTGTTGCTGAACTGTCATTCAATACAGATATTTTTGTTTGTTATTTTATTTGTGTTGTAGGGAGTTTGCTTTGTGCACTACTTGGTTCTTAAATAGCCTTTTAGCTGCGGTGAACCAAGCCTAGCCCACCAAGAACAATTATTTGGCCCAAGATCTTTGGGCCACTGTGCTAAAAAAAAAAAAAGGCATTCTCACACCCTTCTAAGTGGAGGGGATGGTGTTTGAGTGGAACTGGGTTCTCACCTAGTGTTAGAACACTCTTCCACAGGGATTTGAACAAAAACAAGTATTTACGTAAAAACCACATTTAAAGGTATATTATTTAGGTTTATGAATAGTGTTACTAAGTATTTCTCAAGAACAACCTAAGGTGTTTCAAGAACTCTCTCACCTTTTCTATAGTCTTTTCTCTATTAGTTTGTGGTTTTTTTTTGTGTGTATCTACTTCTTTCTTCTTTTTCTTATATTAGCTCTACTTTCAATCTATGAGAGTGCCTTTTTCTTCTCAGCATAGTGGCCCAAAGATCCTAGACCAAATAAATATTCTTGGTGGACTGTGCTTGGTTCACCGCAGCTAAAAGGCTGTTTAAGAACTAAGTGGTGTATAAAGACAAGCTTCCTACAATACAAATAACTGACAAGCAACAATATCTGTATTGAATGACATTTTAACAGCAAGGGAATGTACAGCAAATGAAATATAATGTAAGAAAAGGTTAGGGATCCTCGAATCAGTGAGGTGCATTTTATTAGTTTTTTCCTTGGTTATGATTACAGTGCTTACTAAGACATGCTACAAGGTTCAATTAAGTTCAAAAGTTATAGACTTTGATAGCTATTCAAGCTTCCAAGACTTGTAAGGTTTGAATTTATTGAATCTGAGCATGTGCTATAGTGGCTTTTTTTGGGATACCGGGAGCGGTTCCTCTGTTTCTTTTAGTTTTACAGAGCTCTTCCTATAGTTCTATACTTTCTGAGAATCCAAAAAAAATGACCATGAATGCCTGAATAACAAATGAATCTCTATTTGAATCTCAATGCCCCCTCAGCATGGACCCCCTCCTCCTTTTATAGCACAACTCGGGTTCCAGGGTACTAGTGATTTCTCCCTTTTGCCCTTTAGAGTTTTTGCCGTGCCAGTTTGCTCAGGGCTATGTCGTTTCCTTTTTTCCTCATAGCTTCTTACTTTTGGTGCGACCAAACGAAAGTCCCTTAGCTGGTTTTCTATTTCCAGACTTCTCCGTTAGCTGATCTTCAGCTGTTTGGCTTTATCTTCCACCTCTCCAGCTTTTTCAGTTATACTCTTCCTTGTCATTTCCTCCAAATGGTTGTAATCATGGCTTATGCGTTTTTTGCTTCATACTTCTTGGTCCCACTGCATGTCTGGAGTATTAGACCCACATGCTCTTTGTCTTTAATCCTTCTTTACTTCAATCTTTCTTCGTGTGCCCCAGGGATCCCCGGACTCTGATGACTTCTGGGATCCCGACCCAGTTTTTTTTTACTGGGCTCCCTTTGGTTTATTGGCCCTGGCCGGTTTGGTCCTCTCTCTCGCCTTATGTATTTTAACCTTTGTTCTTTTATGGATCTTTGGATCTCAATCCTTTGGGCCTCTTGCCGTTTTCTTCTTTCTTTTCTCTTTTCTTCATTGTGTGAGCCCAACCCTCCCTTTTCTCTCATTTTTCTCTTAGCTTTATTATTATTATTATTATTATTTGTAAAATGAGCCCAACATTTTATTTCTTTGGGCTTTAGTCTATGACCAATTTTGAACCTCAACACAATCCAAGGATGTGTGGTCCTTGTACAACTGGAGATATTTCTGTCCTATCGAACTCTTCCTTCCAACCTTATCGTGATGAATGGAAACTTTTGGGGCTATTTGCACTATTCCAGCCTGTCATCAACAATAAATGTGTCTGTGCCAGGTATGTGACTCTTATTAATGCAGAGGTGATTGTATATTCATTAAGAAGCTCTAGCAAGCTTCTTCGAACTATCTTGTGCTCTCTAGAATCCTTCCTCAGAAGCTCGGTAGGAGATTTGTCTTTGTCAACTCGACAAGGATCTTGACTTTGGATGGAGCCTTCGGTGAATTTATCCTTGGATCCAAGGTATCACATCGTTTGTTTAGTGGTTTGAGGCTTTGTCACACTCCAAACTCAAAAGGGTCCAAAGCATGAGAAAAACATCTCAAAGGTACCTATAAATTTTTCATTTTTGACAATTCAATCCAAAATTCATTATCAAAATACAAACATCAAGAATTATCATAATAATTTCATTAATGATACTTCCAAAGTAAGTTAAAACTCTATGCAATAATTACAAGGACCATTGGCCATAAAAGAATGAAGGTCTGAATAAATATAATTATATACCATTAACTTGTCCCATTAGTGGAAATAAAGTCATAACCACTATAATATACAAAAGAATGAGTCAAGTCTGATAATCTTGGAAAATCAGTGGGTTAAAAATCTCCGGGCTTCGATGATTTTGAAGGTTAAGTTCTGAAAAACAGAATTCAATCAGAGAAAGACCGGTGGAGGCCGGTCTAGGGTCTTCCGATGGTAAAGTCAGTGGGCTGGAATAGAGAGAGATATTTCTGAGACTTTCTTTTGTTCTGTAAAAAAAAATCCGAATCCCTTACCTCTTCGTAGAGAAACGTTTATATAGTGCACATGGAACAGTTACTTGCTCTGATAACCTTTTCTATTGTCGAGGAATTCATCAAAGTCAGAGGTAACTTCCATAACTTCCATGGAAGTTACTTTATCTGGACCGGTGCTTCATCATGAATAATGGAGGCCTTGGTTCATGGATAAGAACTAAACTTACAAGTTCAAAATGTTTGCCTCGTCCGTCCTTAATTAAGGATGGACGAGCCTTGGCTCAAAGTTGAATGTTTGCCTCGTCCGTCATTTGGGACAGACGAGGCCTCGTCCGTCCTTAATTCATGACGGACGAGGCTTGATGAGGACGAACGGCTTTTTTGTTGCACCCTTCCTCCGTTCTTTTTCCACGGACGAACCATATGGACGATTTTGGAGGTCACATTTTATAACATCATCAAAGTCTACCACAAAAACTTGTCTCAAAACGATTGTTGCATACTTTGAAAAATTTGGTAAAAGAATGAGATAAGACAGCGTCCAGTAAGTAGCATAATTAATGGGGGTGGAGGAAATGTAAGTTTAATTTTCAATAATAATAATATGACAAGAATGATTAAATAATGAAAAACAAAGTTTCTCAAAGTAAATACCTTGAAACTATATGCTATAATTTGTGAGCACTAACAATATAATTCCAAAGTCATAAAATTTAACATATGGTAATTTATCACAAATATACCACATTACCACATAGACCGGTTAGAGGATCCACTCATTCACAATTAACATGATATTGTCCCCTTAGGTATGCAGTCTTTTGGCCCCATGGCAGCAGCCTTACCTATACCCTCAAAGTTTTGTCTCTCCTCCCATGGGCAGCAAGGAGAACGCATCAAATAGGACCTTTTTTGCATGTGGTCTTTTGGTCCGATGGGCAGCAGCCTCACCTACACACAACTAAGGAAACTCTTTCCCCCATAGGTAGCAGGGAAGAACGCGTCATCCAAAGTGAAAGGGCATTGACCTAGATTTGATTTCGTTGTCATAAAGACTGTGGAAATCAAATTGGGCAATCATCGGGAAATCACACATGGCATAGGGTTAAAATTATATAAAGCTCACGGGTTATATGTACTTTGAAACACATAATTTATATCCAAGTAGTTTCAGAAAACCTTAAATAACCAAAACTTCCACAAAGTTTGTAAGGTTTTCAATTTCATTCCTTGTTAACAAAATTTTTTATCAGTTTCCCAAATAATACAAGACAACGTAATTAAGCACCTTTAAATTTTGTAATATACCATAAAATCCATGATTTTTTCATTAAAGATAAAATAAAAAATGCTCATATTTTCCATGTCAACAATTCATGCATTTCCCCAAATGCAATACCAAATATGATGCATTTTTCATATATAATAATATATAATAGGGTCACAACACAATACTTTTAAGAAAACATATATCCATATATAATTTTTCAAAATGTGTTTGACCCAAAAACAATATTTATGCAACATGGTTATTTTCTAAAAATTCCATTACAAAGCTACTTACCTTGCAACATGCAAAAACCTAATTCTCCAAGCTCCAAAGGAGATTAGCTAGAACCTAAACAATTTCAAGCAAACCTATCACAATAAGCATAAAGCTTGAAATTGTATCTAGTTACAAATTAGGAATTGCCAAATAAGCATTTAATTAGGCAAGCCTAGTATTTAGCCTCACAAATAATATTTTCCACTTCCAAAGTTTCTTAACAAATTAATTTACAAGGCATAGACTCTCATTATACTTATGAATCATCCAATGTATTATCTCTAACATCAAAACCTCAACAATTTATAAGTAGTTTACACAAGATTTACACCACATCAACAAGAGACAAAAATCATAATGTCCCCCAAGACAAACAATTTGAATCTTTAACTAGCTCCAAATAATCAATAAAAATTATATTCACAATTTATTTTACATTTAAAATCCAAAGCCTACAAATCTTCACAACTTAAAACCACCATTGTAAAAACTATAAACCCACTCATCAAGTAATTCCACCAATACAAAACTCATACATATAAACACATGAATATTACTTCCAAAGGTCATAAATCACATAGATATTATTATCAAAACTTAGACAAAAATAACTTCAAACAGAAGTATAAAACTCACTAAAAAGATTAGAAACTTTTACGTCAAATAATATATGTGAAGGTGTTTAGAGTTCCTTAAGGTTTTTCTGGTGATTTTGCAGAAAAAATAATGATGGAGATGGTGGTGTGAAGTGTACCGTGGGAGAGTGTGAGGGAGTGATACAAAGGAATGTTTGTAGTGTTGAAAGAAAATGAAAAAGAAAAGGAGACAGAGTGAGTGATGGCCGGCCATGAGAGAAAGGAGATATTTGTGAGATATGTGGTGGGAGATGATGGGTTAGATGGGGCATGTGTGGGCCTAAAAAATCTAACCATGAAATTATTATTATTTATTATTTATTTATTTTTTCTTTTAAAGTTAGGACGTTACAAGCTTGGTTCTTTTAGAGCACTCTCATAAGGTGTGCCAAATGCCAAATATTTGACATTTGGCACACTAAACACCAAAAACCAACCCTCATCAGCTGTTCCAAATCTAAAAAAATTTGACACATATCTACAGTACCGTCTCAAATATGAGACGGTACGGACATCAATGCCAAACACTGTTTGGCTTATTTAATTCGTTCTCTCTCTCTCTTTCTCTCTCTTCATTTATGACTCTTTCTTCTCTCTCCTTCTTTTTTTTCTTCTTTCTTTCTCCACCTCACTTCATCTTTTCAGTTTCACCTCTCTTCCTTTTTTTTTCTTCTTCTTTCTTTCTCCAGAACCCCCACCCCTCACTTTTTCTTTCTCCCCCCCTTTTTTTTTGTGTGTGTGTGGCCTCCTTGTCACTCTCAAAGCCCATTGCCGTGGAGTTCGGCCTTGCCTTGGAGTTCAGCCTCACCGTTGAGGCTGTCGCTATGAAGCGATCTATTTTGATCTCCCTCTTTTTTTTTCTTTTTTCCTTCGATTGTGGATTCCATGTGATTGTGATTATGGGCTGTGCTTAGGTATGGTGGTGGCTGGCTATGCTATGTATGGTGGGGTTTTGTTGAAGATTTCGAGTTTTTTTTTTTTTTTTGGTTTTTGGATTTGGAATTTGTTGAAGGATCCGGTGATTGTGGTTGTAGTTTATGGCGGTGGTAGTAACGGTGGTTGTTGTTGTGGTGGTGGTTGTAGCGGTGGTTGTTGGTTCTTGGTTGGTGGTGACTGCCACTGGGCTCTGTGATTGTATATTGCTGGGTTTTAAGTAAATATATTATTTTAATGTGTAGTAAATATTATTTTAATGTATAGAATTGAAGAATAGAATATCTAATAAATGGTATGTTGTAAAATGATGTGCTAAAATGATAAAGTAGATTTTTAGTGTGTCAAAATGACATTTTTAATGAGAGAGCTAATGAGAATGCTCTTAGGGAGGCCTACTCTTAAAGTGGGCTTAGCATGTCTTGGGCTTATTTTTGCCCATGGCCCAATGCTATTTAGGCCCTATAAAACCATGTTTCTACAATAATATTAATGATGTGACAACAATCACATTTATAGAGATATTAATAATAAATCCATAATACCATTATAAGCATATTTTTAATTACTTAAAAAAAAATTAAATTACTTTATTATATATTATATTAGGTAGAAAATATTAATGGAATAACAAAAATCAAATTTATTATAAATATTTTAATAATATAAAAGTGTCAAACTAAAATAGCTAAGCATTTTCATAGTTAAAAAAGTGACAGCAATAAAAAAATAAAATATAGTTTTTTAAGAGATAATTATAATATGATGCTAATCTCGTAACATGAATAATTATTTGCTAGATCTTCAAACACTTTGTATATAAAAAGGTATTAATTCAGCTATATGACCTTTTAAAGTTTGAGTTAATGCTATAGATTAAAATTTTTTCAAAACTGACTAACTTGATCCTTAATCATCTCAAGGGAGGAAAAAAGTAAGTGACGGTTGGATTAAATTGGGTTCACTAATTTAGGGATTAATCATCTCAAGGGAGGAAAAAAGTAAGTGACGGTTGGATTAAATTGGGTTTACTAATTTAGGAGTAATTCTACGGTACCCCCCTAAAAAAAAGGGGGGGTACGGTACCCACTAATAAGTAACCTGATACAACAGGTTACTTTTTTATCACATTTGACGGTTCCATCCTTACATTGTGCAGTTCTAACATCACATGTGACAGTTCTTTTCTCACATTTGGTGGTTCCCTTACTTTTTTTCTCACATATGACGGTTCCATTCTCACATTGTGCAGTTCCAGTATCACATGTGTCAGTTTTTTTGTTACATTTGGTGGTTCCCTTATTTGTTTCTCACATTTGACGGTTCCATCTTCTCATATTGTGCGGTTTCAACATCACATTTGACAATTCTTTTTTCACATTTAGTGGTTCCCTTATTTTTTTCTCATATTTGACGGTTCCATCCTCACATTGTGCAGTTCCAATATTACATGTGACAGTTTTTTTATCACATTTGGTGGTTCCCTTACTGTTTTTTCTCATATTTGACGGTTCTATCCTCACATTGTGCAGTTCCAACATCACACGTGACAGTTCTTTTCTCACATTTAGTAGTTCCCTTACTTTTTTCTCACATTTGATGATTCCATTGTCACATTAAGTAGTACCAACATTGCATCTGACTCTATTTTTGTCACATTCAGTGGTATCCTATTTTTTTATTCTCAAATTTGACCGTTCCATTATTACATTAGGCAGTACCAACATTACTTCTGACCGTACTTTTGTCACATTCAGTGATACCCTTTTTATTTTCCTTACAATTGACAGTTCATTCGTCACAGTAAGCACTACCAATATCACATCTGACTATAATTTTACATTTAGGCTTATCACTGAGGTCACTTTTTTATTTACTAATAACCGCTCATCACAATAGTAATTTTTTTAAAGTTATTAAAAAATTTAGATTTAAATAAAAAAAAAAATCAACTGGATTTATCTTGGTTTCTTCCATACTTAATTGGTATACCAATTAACTTCCTACGAATCCCCCTTGGTAGCTTCCATCACATTCAAGGGCATACCTCCCTGTAAAATAACATAGTTGAGGTCACTTTCTTGATATTTATATTTTTATTATTTATATATACTATAAAACCGAAGATGTATAACCTTATATGCTCTCTAATTGTTCTTATGCAACATCTACAACTTAATCATAGTTGTGTGTTTATTGTGGTGTCTAAGGTTGGAGATAGGGTGACAATACAATTAGGCAAAAAATCCAATCCAAAAATTGTTGACAATTTTAAAATTTTCAGTAAACACTTGAATTGAAACTACAAATTCAGTATGAAATAGTCATCAATCAAGACTACTACACTAGGTTTTATGTTTTTTAGGCATTTTCATTAGATCCACGTGTGCAGAAGTGTCCTAAATGACTATGTTCGACACGGGTATAACCACCACAACTAAAGTGTCTATGTAATTTTGTTTCATAAAATTATTATTACATTTAGACCCATCTAAAACAAAATAAACATCCCAAAAAATTTCTACAATAACAAAAATTACCAATAGAAAAGCTAAAAACAATTAAGTACAATTGACCAATTTTACCAAAAACAAACAACCCAGTCCTTTTTAAAAAATTTATCAAAATAATTTTGTCCTTGAGAGTTTAACATTTCGACCATAATAATAAGTGTGAGCCTCATTTGAGTTCGCAGAGTCTGCACTAGCTAAGTCTGAGAAAGCCCTAATAGCAATGAAATGTTTTTGTTGTTGAAAACTTCTCTCTCTCTCTCTCTCTCTCTTTGCATTCAGGGTTTCGCAAAATTTATACAAACTCTTCATTCTAAAGTCGTTTGGTATTTGTTCCTATAAAATATTGGAACGTGTAATTTGACCATAATTGGTTATTAAAATGTCAATTTTCATCTCTATACTTTGTTCATTCATATGGGTGGCTAATAGTAGCCCTCACTAACTCCTCAGTGTAAGTAAGATCTATTTACTAGGATTTGAGACTAAGCCATATAATTTATGGCATTGTCTTCTTTTACTTGCTTCAATCTCTCTCTCTCTCTCTCTCTCTCTCTCTCTCTCTCTCTCTCTCTCTCTCTATATATATATATATATATAATTGTTTTAGAAGCAATTTCGATACTCTCTATCTCCTATCTCTTGTATTTCTTGATAAAGTTGTTTTACTCTCCGTTTGTTTCAATGTAAAATAATTTCAAATGTAAAATATTTTACATGTAAAAAATTTTACTGTAAAAAATTTTACAGAAAACATTTTCAAGTGTCTAGAATGACAAAACATGTAAAAATGCAAGCTATCACCAGCCACCCCCAAATGAGCAAAAGCCACCACCAACCACCCCAAAACAGCCACCAAATGAGCATAAACCATTAAACCACCCCAAAAAACCAGATCTAGAAGAGAGAAAAAATATTGCCACGACCATCACATGTGACTGTACTTTTGTCATTTTTGGTGATTCCCTTATTTTTTCTCACATTTGATGATACCATCTGCACATTGTGCAATACCAACATCATATGTGACTATACTTTTGTCACATTCAGTGGTTGCCTACCATCCGCACATTGTGCAATACCAACATCACATGTGACTATACTTTTGTCACATTCAGTAGTTGCCTCTCTCTCTCTCTCTCTCAACGAGTCTTCATATCTTTATTGCCCTCTTTGCACTTGAGATATTGACACAATTCTTTGGGAACTAATATAAGAAACCAATACAATAATCAACTAATAACTCTTGCATCATTACATAGTGTAATTAAAAAATCCGATAGCTCCATTCTTTAGCACTTTAAACAATTTAGAACGTTGTTGTTTATTATCCTTTGAAAGCACTAGCTTTGCTGCCAACTTGTTTTGAAAAAGTTCCAACAAGTCCTCCTACAAAATAATTAGACGTGCAATTAAAAAGTATTCCACAACAATGGAACCAAATCTTAATATAATTCTCTCTTCTAAAGTAGAAAAAAGAAACAAACATAAATTTATTAGGCATACTTGTATAAGTGCAGCAATAGTACAAAACGAATTCTGCAAGGAAGGAGCCGAATCTTGAAATAATTCCTTATTCTAAAAGATGAAACCAAAGGCATACAGGAGGCAAATCTTGAAATAATTGCTGCATACAAAAGTAATTGCATTACCATTCAAAGAAAATAACGTGGGCATATTCCATACAAATATTTCAACAAAACCAGTCATTGCACAAGTCCAAGTAGTTCAGCGTCTATATGGTTCTCTATCTCAAGTGCTTGGGATCAAATTAGAAAAAAGAAACCTAGTGTTAGTTGGTGGAAGATTGTATGGTTCACCAAAGCCTTCCCAAGGCATGCTTTCATCACTTGGTTGGCTATTAGGGACAGTCTCTCTACCAATGATAGGATTGCTAGTTGGGGAATAACATGTGATCTTTTATGTTTGTTATGCAGAGGAAGCTTTGAGAGTAGAGATCACCTTTTTCTTTAAGTGCCCCTTTCTAAAAGACTTTGGAGGAAAATTAGGAAATGGTCTTATCAAGATAGGCTTGATGAAGATTGGCATAATCTTATCAATTGTGCTGCAACAAATTGGAAAAGGTAAAAGGTTGAGTGTTGACTGCAGCATATTGGGTTTTAATGTGTGTATATACCACATATGGGTACAAAGAAATGCTATAAAGCATTTGGGAACTATTAAAACAGAGGATCAAATTGCTGGTTTTATATTGTTTATCAAAAAAAAAAAAATTTGCTGGTCTTATAAGGAAACAGGTGAAGGCAAGGATTGAAAGTAAAGGACCATATCATAGGTCTAGTATCAACACCAAAATATGTATCAGGTGGGGTATTTCTGATGTTGTATTCAAGTCTAAGGATTTGATTGGAATAGCAGAATTCTGGCTAGCTCTTTATTACTTGTTGGTAGATTAGTCCTAGTTAGCTGTGAAGTATGTTTGTATTTTTTTGTAAATAGATTGTATCGTGCAAACCTGCACCTATTTGTGTTCTTTGAGTTTTGGTTTTGGTTTGCACTTGACTTGTTTGTTCAGGTGTTTTTCCATTATTACTTTGATGTAGTTCCTGGTTGTAGCCTTTGGCTTGTTGACTACTTGGTAGCTTCTTAGATTTGAATGAAGCAACTCCAGATGAAAACAACACTGAAACAAGGTTATTAAAAAACTCAAAACATTTCATCCCTTAAATACCCAATTTTTTAACTAAGAAAAAATATAAATTTTCCAAAAGCAACTTTGATTTGAACCCCCCTTCTTTATCCCTCAAAAGATTAAACTTCACTCTCAATGCAACTATTTAACTCAACCGATGCGATCTTCTCAATCAAAATCAAGTAAAAAAAAAAAAAAATCAACTTTCTTTTCTATTGAGTAGGTTTCCCAGCAACCAAACACAGGTCAGTAAAAGAAAGCTAATTAACATCAATCCCCCATATTTGTTTCCCCTCTACTAAACCTTCATATCCAAAATCCCTATTTAAACAATCAAAAACCCTAACTCCCACATTTCCAAACACATAAATTAGTTAGCTGTGAAGTATGTTTGTATTTTTTTGTAAATAGATTGTATCGTGCAAACCTGCACCTATTTGTGTTCTTTGAGTTTTGGTTTTGGTTTGCACTTGACTTGTTTGTTCAGGTGTTTTTCCATTATTACTTTGATGTAGTTCCTGGTTGTAGCCTTTGGCTTGTTGACTACTTGGTAGCTTCTTAGATTTGAATGAAGCAACTCCAGATGAAAACAACACTGAAACAAGGTTATTAAAAAACTCAAAACATTTCATCCCTTAAATACCCAATTTTTTAACTAAGAAAAAATATAAATTTTCCAAAAGCAACTTTGATTTGAACCCCCCTTCTTTATCCCTCAAAAGATTAAACTTCACTCTCAATGCAACTATTTAACTCAACCGATGCGATCTTCTCAATCAAAATCAAGTAAAAAAAAAAAAAAATCAACTTTCTTTTCTATTGAGTAGGTTTCCCAGCAACCAAACACAGGTCAGTAAAAGAAAGCTAATTAACATCAATCCCCCATATTTGTTTCCCCTCTACTAAACCTTCATATCCAAAATCCCTATTTAAACAATCAAAAACCCTAACTCCCACATTTCCAAACACATAAATCAAACACGAAGACCTAATTTTTAATAAGCAATATATCAGATATGATAAAGCAATCACCTTTCACAAGGAAAAAAAAAAAAAAAAGAAGAAGAAGAAGAAGATAAAAACGAAGGCTTTGCGATTTTTGTACCTTAGAGAGTTTGAGGAGATCGTTCTATCGGAGATCTGGTTTTGAGAGAACAAGGAGAGAAGGATTTTTTTTTTTTTTTTGGTTTTTGGAGAAACATGGGGAGAGAAGGATTTGGTTCTATTATTTTTTATTTTATATGCTAAGTTGCTATACCGGTAACTGGTATCCCACTAAAATTGAATAAACGGTCAAGATTAAAAACTATTAGATTAGATGGTTAGGATTTGTATAGGTACCGTATCCCCCAAAAAATAGAGGGGGTACAGTAGAATGACCCCTAATTTAGGGATTAAATCGATTCATTTTGGATATGATTGGAATTAGTCTAGACTGAGATGTTGACTATATTTTAGGCAAGTAAAAACAACCTTACGAAATACCCGAGGTTAAAGTGAAGAAAAAAACAAACAAATAAAAAAATAAGGTTCAGTGGAACCCATTGATCACAACTCGCTAGTAGCAGCAGTAGTAGTATAAAAATGAGTTGAGGAGTTAAAAAAGTTGCAGAGGTGAGTTGTGAGTATTTCTATTTGGAAGTGGGATGTAATTGTAAAGATGGAAGAAGTAAGTGTAATCTTATTATCATCAAGTGAAGATGAAAAAGATGAGGTGAAGAAGAAGAAGAGAAAATATGAAGAAGAGTACAAAGTGGTTTCAGATCTAACTGGTTTTGACAACCTCAGAACTATGATTGAAGCTGAAGCTGAGGCTTTCAACAGAAGGTCAAGGAAGAACAAGAAGAAGAAGAAGAAAGGAAACAACAATAATCAACCTGTACGTCTTCTATCTCTACCTCTATTTCTGAACATTAAATCTGAAACAAGTAATTGAAACATTCATTTATATGTATGTATATATTCTTGCTGCTATGTTAGTTCGTAGAACATTTTTTAATTAAAAATTAAAAAAATTGTAGCTTTTTCAAAAACCCAAGTCATTATTTCTAAGATCGTTTCATTTCGTTTGAGATTCCAACTAATGGTAAAGGTGAGTTAGATTTTACAGGAAACAAAGACGGTTGGAAAAGCAGAGAAAATAATAATGGTAAAGATGAGGCAAGAAATTGAGAAGCCTATAATCTTCATAACAAGCAGTGAAGATGAAGAGGAAGATGAAGATGAAGATGAAGATGCAAACAATGTGAAAAAGAAAAAATATGAAGAGGATTACCGTGTGCTTTCAGATATGACTAGCTTTGACAACCTTAGAGCTATGATTGAGGCGGAGGCTTTCAGGAGAAGGAAGAAGAAGAGGAAGAGAAATAAAAAACACAAGTATATAAACATTGTATGTGGTTCTATCTCTGTTTTCCTTCTTTAATTTTTCTGTTTTTGAAATGATTGTTTTCTTTTTGTTGTTTGTTTCCTGGGAAAGAGTTAGGGAAAAGATGCCTGATATGCTAGTATTATGGGGATCTTTTCTTTTAAAATTGTTCTTCTTTATACAAAACTGGTCTGATGGTGGGTGAAAGAAAAAGGGGCCCCTAATATAAAAGGAAATGACAGTAAATCCTAAAGTTTTTGTTTTTTTTTTTTCCAAAAATTAACAAATCCCATCCTAGAGGTTTTTGATTAACATAAGAAATTCAATAAAATCCCTCGAATGGTCATATTTTTTGTGAAAGAAATAGCCCTTGGTTAAGTGATAGTGTTCCTAATTTGTTATTGGCTTATCTAATTCACACGATTTATTCCAAAACTTAAAATTGCTTAAATAGGTAAGTAGGTAACTCAAGGGCAAAATAGGTATTTCATTGTATTTATTATGTTTATAACAAACCCCAGGGAGGAGACTGTCATTTCCTTACATCTCAAGGGAGGTTGGTCATTGGTGTAATTTTCCAAAAAAATAAATAAATAAAAAAGAAAGAAGAGAAAAGGAAGTTCTTGAAACAGATACAGTTATGTCATTAATGATATGCCCCAAGGAGTTGTTATGAGTTGAAGTGTGTGTGTGCGCGTGCGCGTGCGTCTAGTAACATTGGATAATCAGATGTAATAGTTTAGGTATGCATGTATTATTGGGATTTTTAATAGTTTTCTTCACATAAAACTACAAGATGTACAAGACTTACCATAAAAGTGATGAGGAACATGTGCATCATAATTTGATTTATGGTCTAGATTGTGTGTGCTACCTCTCAAGTTATCAGCTTCTGCTTCACCTTGCTACAGATTGATGCATTGAGTGACATGCAGCAGTCAAGTGAGGTTCAAGCTGTAGAAACAACAGGAAAATTGGATGCTGAGGCAGTTGAGGTAACTAAAATTGTTGTGCCACACAAAAACGTAGTTCAATGGTAATGTGGATCTTTAACAAGACCAGCAAGGAATATGTTTAGCACTACCTAGATTAGGATTACACCTACTAGAACATTTTTTAAAAAACTTTTTATTTTCTGAGAATGTGAAAGAGAGAGAAGATGAGTGAAAAGATTGATCAGAAAGTTCAAGAATTAATTCAAATTCTTTATTAGTATTTTTCGAGTATGCCTGGAAAGTTTGAGTCATTGGCTGCACTCAAGTAATCAGTGGTGTTCACTGTCTCATCTAATTTACAGGAAACTTATATGGCAGAAAGAGCAGAGAAAGTAATATCGGTGATGGTGGACCCAGAAATAGAAAAACCTGTGATGTTGAAAGCCAGCAGTAAAGACGAAGATGCAAACAATACGAAGAAGAAAAAATACGAAGATGAATATAGAGTGATTTCAGATTTGACTAGTTTTGACAACCTCAGAGCTATGTATGAGGCCGAGGCTTTAATGAGAAAGAAGAGAGAGAGTTTGAAAACAAAGAAAGAAAATATTGTATCTTGTGCTGAAGAAGTATCTGTATGTGGGTCTTTTACTCTTGCTTTGTTGTTTCTACAATTCTTGGCACTGATTTTTATTTTTGTTCCTTCTGCTATTTGTTTTTTTGTTTTTTGTTTTGTTTTGTTTTTTTTTTTTTTTTTTTTGGTGGAAATATTGAGGATAAAAATGGGAAATTTCTTATTTTTTATTTTTGTTCCTTCTGCTATTTGTTTTTTTGTTTTTTGTTTTGTTTTGTTTTTTTTTTTTTTTTTTTTGGTGGAAATATTGAGGATAAAAATGGGAAATTTCTTAATGGTAATTGGTGTGCTGAATTCTTTTTTTGATTGATGGTTTCCTTTATTTCGTTTAGGCTTATAGTTTCATTACTTCAATGTTTTAAACTGTTGGAAGTTTTGAGCATCTCTGTTTCTTAAAATTAAAATTATGGTTTTGTTTTGTTTTGTTTGTTTTTTTCCCCCAATAGCTTTTCTATTCATTAGTGAGCTGTGATATTGCTTCTGATATTGCAAGAAAAGAAGAGTGGACTGACATAGGTGTTAAAAAAATTGTTGCTTCTTATTTCTATACCTTTTCTGTGCATGCATAAGCTCTAATGTAGCTTCTGATGTTGCAAGTGAAGAAAAGTGGGCTGCCAAAGCTGTTAAAAAATAGGCTTTAAAATTATTTTGGTCCCTAAACTTTTAAAAGTTCGTTTTCGTCCCTAAACTATTGAAGAGTTCATTTATCATCCCTAAACTATTGAAAATGTTTCACTTTTTGTCCTTAAACATTAAAAAAAGAAGAAGATCATTTTCATCCCAGAACTATTGAAAAAAGATCATTTTTCGTCCCTATTTTTGTCTCAAAACTATTGAAGAAAACTCTTTACAAAGTTTAGGGTTGAAAAGAGACTTTACAAAGTTTAGGGTTGAAAAGAGAACTTTTTAAAGTTTAGAGATGAATTTTTTTTTTTTTTTGGTAAAGTTTAGGGACCAAAATAATATTTCTCCCTAAAAAATATAATTTGAAACAGAAAGAGCAAGGACATTAAAATGTTATCTTTACCAAAAAATTGTTTGAAGTCGAATTTATATGTGTGTACTTATTTAAAAAAAAAAAAAAGATTGTGTATTGGTGTTATTACTGAAATTCTTTTGTTGCTGTTATTGTTATTATTATTATTTTGTTTTTATTTTCTAATTTTCTTTTCTAATTGAAAAACATCAAACAAAAGCTTTATGTTAAAACTGAAAGGACAATCAAGTCTGCTAGAAGGAACCAGAAGACTTGAGTACTATAAATTATAATGCATAGCCTGAAGCCTTTTTTGGTCTTTTTTGGTCTTCTTGAACTTGAGTAGTATCTAATTTTCTTGTTCTTTATCTCCCCTTCTTAGAGATCAGAGATTGATACACAGACCTCCATTTATTCCATTTTGAGATTGGTAGGCATTGAATAACTAACCTACTCCAATTCCGTTTTGTAACTGCTAGAAGATAAAAGTTGGAATTCAAAAACTTTCAGAACCCTGCTCCTTGTATCCTTCGCAATTTCCTGAACATGTGACCTAACTTTAATTCCCACTGATTATCAACATAACCTTTTTCTGCCTATGTTTTTTTATTCATTTCTTGGACACCCTCAAGAAATTCGACTGAGGTGGCGGCACAAATTCATCCTCATTCTTGCTACGGGTTCTCTTCCGGTTGAAGCTTCACTATCATGAATGGTTACATGAATTTAAATGGAACTGGAATTGTTTTTCTATGAAAAGAAAACCTGCTCTTAAATTTGATCGTCACTAACCCTAGGAGCCAGTACATTGTAATTGCAGCATCATAGTTTGACAATCTCCAATGATTGACTTTCGCATTCACTTGCTACAGGTTGATGCTCCAAAAGAAGTAGAGCAGTCGGACAAAGTTCAAGCAGTACCAACAGCAGAAGAATTGGAAATTAAGTCAGTTGAGGTACAGAAAATATTGTTCCCCAAAACTTTTAAGTTGAATGGTCACTTAAATTGTTAATATTGGCAAGGAAATATTTAATTGCAGTAGGCACTACCTAGATTATTGGTATTTCTTGCCTAATCATATGTTTTCTCACGGGTATTGGATATGATTTTTCATTTTTTCTTTTATTTAATACCAATTCACCAGACAGTGGTCTCTGTGTTTGATTTTCCATTTTTCATCCTTAATGAGGTATTTGAATTTAGTCTTCTGAAAATGGAAAAGAAGATTCAAGATAGGGGAATGATTGATCATTGCTAACTGCTAAATGCTCAAACAAAGAGGGTTCAAATTCAAATAATAAATTCCAAAAGACCAAGAGTTTGTTTGGGATATGATGAAAAGTTTAGCTTATTTGAGTTTTTAGCTTCTTTTTGGTACTGTTTATGGGTCCCATTGTACTATATAGCTAGCTTTTAACTTTTTTTTTTTCCCTACGCTTTCAGCAAAAAATTTCAATTTCAGCTAAATAAGTTTTTCCCAAACGGACACCAAGTGTTCGTTTGGTAATAACTTATTTAGCTTTTTGTTGAAAGTGTGTTAAAGTATCCTTGTACTTAGAAATTTTTTTTCGAAAAAGTGAGAAAATGCAGGAAAAAATGAGGTTCTAAAATGCTGTACATAAATATTAAAAGCTAAAAGCTAATGGTTGAAGCTAGTGCCACCAAGACTACTGAAAAGATTTAGTATTTTGTGGGAATTAATTGTTTGTTCTAGTCTTTTTTTTTTTTTTTTAATAATTTTATTTGGGACAAATTAGAGTATTCAAACCGCTGAGAGAAAGATTTGCATTTTGGACTGGTGTTTCATGTGCAAGTGTAATAGTGAAACTATTGACCATCTTTTCCTTCATTGCACGGTTGCTCTAGAGTTGTGGGATATGGTTTTTGGGTTATTTGGAGTTTGTTGGGTTATGCCTTTCTCTGTTGTTGGGCTTTTGCTTGCTGGCAAGGTCGTTTTGGTCGCCATCGTAATGGAGATCTTTGGATGGTTGTTCCTCATTGTTTGATGTGGTGTATTTGGAAGGAGAGAAATAGTAGGTGTTTTGAAGACAAGGAGCGTTCCATGCCTGATCTCAAGCTTCTTTTTTTTGGAACCTTACTTGATTGGTTTCTGTGTGGAGAAACCATCCTTTTTCTTCTATTTTGGATTTTCTTGATTTTTGTAATGTTCGTTTTTGATTTGTTCACCTCTGTATACTCCCTGTGTACTTCGGTGTTCCTCTCTTTTTGATTTCAATGAATCTATTACTTATTAAAAAAAAAAAAAATTCTTCTGTTCCACACACATTAGGATATCTCTTACTCTTAGGATTGTCAGCCAACCACTCTCTACTCTTAAGCCAAAACAACCAGCCACCATTTCTGACCTCCTAGGGTAAGCAGTCAGTCTCTTATTTTGACTTCTTAGATCTGCGATGTATTCCCATTAATTTCAGCTTGACTTATGTTGTGATAGCCTGCCTAGATATAACTATTAGCTAGTTTGTTTCCTACTAGTTAAAGATTATAAATAGGTGTTATGAGTATAAAACTAGGGGCAAAAGAGTATACTTTATGTATACCTATATATATATATATATCAATAATATGTTATATGTTAGGGTTAATTTTTAATAACCTGATACATATGTTTTCTCCAAAATATGGTATCAGAGCAAGGTTAGCCCTTTTGCTGTTAACCCCACAACCATCACCCACCCACCTCCTGCTGCCGACAACCACCACCCACTCACTTTTCGCTGCCGATAATCACCAACCAGTTCTAGTCTTCTTTCTCTGATGACCCACTTGCACAATTTTTCGCCACCAGTCGTAGCTCTGACTTCGTGCCACCAGCGGAATTCCAACCTTGGGTACTGATTTGTCTTTATTTTCTACTTGATGGCCTCTCTATGTGCTTTGTTGGGTAGCCTTGGGTTGGTTTACAGTGCTGAGTTTAAATATTTCGTATTGCTATGGAATTGTTTGTGGCTGTGGTGTCAGAGGAATGTTTTGATTCAACTTTTGTTTCAATCTGATATGTTTTGATCTTCTGTTTGGGCGATCTTTGCTGGCACTTTATTTGTGGTTTGATCCATACCTAGTGCTGGTTTGATGTTATTTGTATTTCCGAAGAGATATTCGTTGGATTTGTAGGAGTGGCTGTGGTGAATGGCCTTTGGACTTGCTGATTATTGGAATACTTTGGTGTTGAATTTGTTATTTGTTTGGTTGTAGTTAATTGGCTTCGGGTCCACTAGTTTGTTCTTTATTGTGAGTGTGTTGATCAGATGGCTGCTATGGAGACCAAAAGTGGTGTTCAACCCACTAATTATTTCTTGGCTCCTGATGTGCTATCCATTACTTCCATTCATCTTAATGGAAGTAATTACGCTTAGTGGGCCCAGGTAGTTGAAGTGTTTCTTCTTGGTAAAATGAAGTTTAATTATGTGATTAGTGAACCCCCTGTATCTACGGACTCTAAATATGCTGATTGGAGAGCTGAAGATGCACAAATTAGGAGTTGCTTGTGGAATAGCATGGATTTTAAGATTAGTTGTAGTTTGGTTTTTTAGCAACTGCTAAACTTGTTTGGGAATAAGCCAAGGAGCTTTACTCTGGTGTTAACAATTTGAAGCAAATTTGTGTTCTTCATCAAAATTATTTTACCTTGAGTCTTAGTGATTTGTCTTTGGAAGACTACTATAACAAGTTTAAGGGTATATGTGAAGAACTCAATATTTATCAGCCCATCTCCTCTTACGTTAAAACCATGAAGAAATAACGAGATTCTATGAATGTTGCTCACTTCCTCTCTGGATTGCCTACCCAATAAAATCACAAATTGTAGTTAGTCAAGACCTTCCTTTATTGAGTGAAGTTTTTGGTAGACTTAGACAAGCCACATTGTTTGACTCTAGTACAACTACATTCCCTTCCACTTACAGTGATGCATTACCTTCTATTGATAAATCTGCCTCTGCCACTTCTAGAGGGAGTAACAGAGGTGGTTGTGGAGGTCAAGGCCGTGGAGGTCATGACCAAGGGGGTCGTGGTAGTGAACAAGGAGGCCGTGGTAGAGACGTGGCCTTCGTAAGTGCAATTATTGTCATGGTGAGAATCATACGGTGGACTTCTGTTGGAAGTTGTATGGTAAACCCTTGGCTCACCAAGCTAGTCTTCAAGTTGAAGAACTGCCTTCACAGTCACTTCCACCATCATCCAAAGTAGTCTCTATTCTTGAGGAAGAGTACCATGCCTTCTGTCTATGCATTCTAACTCTGTTGGGTCTAGTTCTACAGCTACTTTGGCTCACCTAGGTACTTCCACTGCTTGTCTTGCCACTCAAGAACCTTGGGTCATTGACTCAGGTACTACTAATCATATTACAAGTACCTCAGGTTTCCTCTTTGATCTTGAGCACTCTAGTAGTCTTCCCAATGTTACTTTGGCAGATGGCTCAGCCTCTACAGTTTTTGGTTTGGGCACTACCAATCTCAGTCTTAATCTTTCTCTCTCTTTTGTCATATATATTCCTGATTTTCCTTTTAATCCTTTGTTGATTAGTAAGCTTTACTACCTAGATTGGCGTGGTTCTTCCAGTTTAGTGGCTTCTCACTTGTCTATCTCATCTCTTCAAAATCATTGTTGCCTTGGTTCATCCATCTATCAAGAATTTGAAGTTGTTAGTTCTGTCTTGTCATCAATTGAATCATTACAATGTGAAGCATGTCAATTGGGTAAACACCAAAGGGTGCCTTTTTTCTCTAGGCGTGAGAGTGTATTAGTAGTCCTTTTCATTTAGTTTATTCTGATATTTGGGGTCCAATAAACACTCCCTCATTATTGGGATTTGGATATTTTGTCACTTTTGTTGATAATTATTCTAGAGTCACCTATTTTTATCTTATTAAAGAAAGGTCTGAATTCTACTCAATTTTGAAATCATTTTTTATGGAAATAAAGACTCAATTTTATGCTTTACTTCGTATTTTTCGATTTGATAATGCTCGTGAATATTTTCATACATCTTTGTCTCAGTTTTTTGATGAGCATGGTATAATTCATCAATCTTCTTGCCCCTATACTCCACAAAAAAAGGGGTTGCTGAACGCAAAATGCGTCATTTGTTAGAGGTCACTTGTGCCTTATTGTTTCATATGCATGCTCCCAAATCATATTGGAGTGATGTTGTTCTAACTGCTTGTCACCTGATTAATCGCATGTCATCCACTATTCTAGGTGGTCAGATCCCTTATACAGTGCTTTCTCCTAATGCACCTTTGTTTCATCTACCTCCTAAGATCTTTATTTGTGTGTGTTATGTTCATATCTTAGGTCTAGGGAGTGAAACTTGATCCTAGGTCAATTAAATGTGTTTTTCTTGGGTATTCTCGAACTCAAAAGGGATACCGATGTTATTCACCTACTCTTCATTGTCATTTCATTAGTGCTGATGTCACATTTGATAAGTATCAATCTTATTTCTCTTCTTTGGTTGGTAGTGACAGTTCTCTTCCTTGTCTTCCTCACTTCTTGTTTGTGTCTCATACTGAATCTCCTCAAAAACCACTCCAGGTGTATCGTTGTTGGCTGAAACCTCCAACAGAGATTTCGTCCTTGCCTAGTGATCCGCCTCCTAATCTTGACTCTCTTCCCATTGCTTTGTGCAAAGGTAAACGTGCTTGTACATCTCATCCTATCTGTCAATTTGTCTCTTATGGTCATTTCTCTTCATCTCTCCATGCTTTTACCACATCCTTGAATTCTACTATTGTTCCTAAGTCTGTCCAGGAAGCTATGTCCATTCCTGGTTGAAAGTCTATTATGGAGGCAGAAATGTCTGCATTGTCTAAAAATGCTACTTGGTCTTTGGTTACTTGTCCTCCAAGGAAAACTATTGTTGGTTGTCGTTGGGTGTATACTGTGAAGTACTTGCCTAATGGTTCTATTAAGTGTTTGAAGGTTCGCTTGGTTGCCAAAGGGTATAACCAAAAATATGGTGTTGACTATGTAGAGACATTCTTGCCTATTGCTAAAATTTCTTCTGTTAGGATTTTGATCTCCTTAGCTGGTAATTTGGGTTGGCCACTATTTTAGTTAGACGTTAAAAATGTTGTTAAAAATGCCTTCTTAAATGGTGATTTAAAGGAAGAGGTGTATATGGAGCAACCACTTGGGTTTGTTGCTCAGGGGAAGTCTGGAAAGGTGTGTAGGTTGCATAAGGCCATCTATGGTCTTAAACAATCTCCTAGAGCTTGGTTTGGTAAATTTAGTGAAGTAGTGTTAAAGTTTGGATTGCGACGTTGCCATTTTGATTACTTTGTGTTTTCTCATGCCTTTGCAAGAGGAAAGATTTTGCTGATAGTATATGATGATGATATTATAATCACTGGTGACGACTAGAAGGGTATTGATGATTTGAAGAGATACCTTCAAAACTCCTTTTGAACTAAAGATCTGGGTAAACTTCGTTATTTTTGGGTATTGAGGTAGCATAATCTAAAGAAGGCATCAATCTATCTTAAAGAAAGTATGTGTTAGATATTTTGGAAGAAACTGGCTTGTTAGGATCTAAACCAGTGGAGAGTCCTATGGATCTTAATGTCAAATTGTATGAAGATCAGGGGGAGCTGTTATCTAATACTGAGAGATATCGTCTTCTGGTTGGTAAACTAAACTATCTCACCATTACTCACCCATATATATCATTTGCAATCAGTATTTTGAGCCAGTATATGAAAGATCCTCGCCTTCCACTCTGGGAGGTAGTTATTTGGATTGTGAGGTATCTTAAAGCACATCCAGGCTGTGGTCTTTTGGATAAAGCTAATGGTCACCTATAGGCAGAAGCCTATACTGATGCTAATTGGGCAAGATCACCGTCAAATAGAAAATCCACTACCAGGTGTCCAGATTTGGTTCAGAGCCAATTTTTGGTGGGTTCAGAGTTGTCTTTTCCTGTAATTGAGGTGGGTTGTGGTTTGATTGAATTTGAGATTCCTAGATTGGTTTGGGATGACTCTTTGTCTTCGGATAAGGGTGAGGAAGCTTTGAATTCTGTGGACATTGCACCTTTGGCTCTGTGGGACCCAAATGGTGTTCTTGATCTCGTCACTTTGGAAGATGAATCAGATGGGTCTTCTATGAACGAGGAATTGGGGCCTTCAGAATGGGTGAGAAGGATGATCAAAGGGTTTGGTACTTTTGTGAGATTCCCCATTGCTTGTTGCGAGAGACAGTGTATTGATTTTTTTTTCAAAAACCTGAGAGGGTTTGGGAGTAGCAAGCGACTGTTGTTACTACTCGTTGGGCAAGCAATTCTAGCTGAAAAGGTATGAGGGAATTAAGAAATTTGTTTTCTAAAATTAATTACGATGGGCATTCTGGTAGAAGTACAAGAGGCAGTTTGACATCCTTTGGTTTGAGTTTGGCTGTTGGTCAATGAACTTGAAATTTTTGTCTTGAAATGTGGGGGGATTGAATAATCCTCATAAGAGAGATGTTGTGAAGAATCTTTTAAGGGAGTGGAAGTGTGATATTGTATGCCTCAAAGAATCTAAATTGGATAGCACCAGCTCTATCTTGGTAAAAAAATCTCTGTTGTAGCCCTTTTGTAGATTTTTTTTTTGGGGGGGGGGGGGGTCTTGGATCCAAT
>NW_027069552.1:1312209-1322468 GCF_002906115.3 Quercus suber | reverse complement strand
AAAAAAAAAAAAAAAAAAAAAAAACTTCTTAATAGGTTAACATGTTAGAGAACTGGAGGGGGTTAACCCATCTCCGTCAAGGGAGGCTCACATGGTCTGCTTCTGCCCTGAGATGGGGGAGGGCCTACTGACTTACAAACAAGCCCAACTTCATTAAAAGCTGAGAAGCTAACCCTGCAATTTAACTTAGGAAAGGAGCCACTCCCAACTGAATAAGTCTCCTCAGCTATCTAGAACATTTCCCTTGAGCTCGGCTATCTTCCTCAAGTAGCTAACTGTTGCCTCTGCATTAAATTCCCATACCTACTGACATCCACTTCGCATTAAATGTGAAATTATCACTCCTGAACAGTAGGGGTAGTAGGGTTAACTCCTAACACATCACTTCAACCTGACAGCAAGAGGTGGATATTTGACCAGAACTCCCCCCCTTCAGGAATAAGGGCTGAAGAGGTCCCTGTAATACCCTTCTAAGAAACTTGAGGAGGGCTTCTGTAACTAAAGAAAGAAGAGATTAGAGAGAGACTCGGAGTTCATCTCCACTAGATCCTCGGATATCTCTTACCTGCCTGAAAGCCCACTTTCTTTTCTTTACCTGTCAGTAGCAAAGTGTTCCCTCTTGTAAAGAATCAGGACAAGTTGGTCATTTCAGCAATTCTTTTGTAAAATACTCTCTAGGCCAATTCGTGGGCCTTGCTTCCCTATCAATAAAGAAATAAATTGTATTGCTTCAGTTTTTACCTACTACAAGAACTGTTAAATGCCAAAAACTTATGTTTTAGGAAATGGACCTTGAACCAAATGCAGGTCTTGTAACCTTGTAGACAACAGTGCTCTTAATACTCTGTTGGCATTTCATCAGATTTTACAATCATACTACACAATGACATAAAATACTATGGAGTTGGTATCATGATCAACTTTATTTCTCATCTTCCAGTCTACCTTTATCTTTATTATTTTGCTACATCCTTTTAATCAAATGCAGTTCACATTCCCCAAATCTATAATTTGACTGCTGACATTTTTAAGATCCTTTATAGAGGTGGTGAATCATGGCAAATGTTTCAAAGTAGACATCAAATAGCTTATGTTATTACTCCAGTAGCTAAACACGTTTTTATTTTTATTTTTATTTTTTATGGGAGAAGCTAATTATGTTGTGTTATGATGATTATATAGTTCTGGATCAGTTAAAAGAGAAAACTCAAATTTCAAGAAGCATCAACATCTTCCATCCTAAATTTTAGGCTTGATATAGCAATAGCTATAGGGGATTACCTCTTTCATAATATCTGGTGTTTGACCATGTATCTGCTCTGGGCCTTGATCTATAAAATTGTTGAAGTCACTTTGGAAATCCACTAATTGCTTTCTGAAAAATGGAGATAAAAATCCATTATAGAATATGCTAACTGTACAATTTCAGCAGATTAGCATCATTTTGTCAACACATTCCTTTAGGAATCTTGGTTGTATTATACTTTTCTTCCTCAATCTTATTTTAATGGTCCGGATTTTTTTTACAAATTAATAAAGTGCATCCCTGATTTCCCATTAGGGTCAGGATTGCTTTGTTTACAAAGTAAGAGGGCCCTCTGCAATAGATTGTCCAGTGAGGCACCAAGATCCAAGTTCTAATATTTGCCTAAGATGTGGGAGTAAAGGGCATAATATGTTTTCATGTTGGAGTGAGTATTCCCCTGACGATCTCAAGGTGTGTATGGAATCTGAATGCTACTTCATATGTGCCTTTTTCTTTACACCCATCATTTTCTCTTATTGTTTATTAGTTATTCTGATGTACTGGGAAGGTTTATTTATACCGATTCTGTCTTGAATCTTGCTTTTTAGCTATTATTCTTTTCTCATGGCAGGAAATACAATGTTATGTGTGCAAGAATTTTGGTCATCTCTGCTGTGTTGACTTTCTGGATTTGAGTCCAAGACATGTTTCTTGTTACAGCTGTGGCCAAACTGGCCATCTGGGACCTGTAAGTCCTGTTATCTATTGTTCTATGATAGATTATTTTATATGTCACAGCACATTTCTTGTCAATAGAGCAAGTTCACCAATTTTATAAGGGTTCATCCATTAAGGAATGTACAAAGTCCTGTGGAGAAAATAGTGGCTCAAAATCCCTGGTATTGTGCTATCGCTGTGGAGAGGGAGGTCACATTGCACGAAGATGCACGAATCACGTTAAGGTTAATTTCCACTGATTCCTTTTTTTTTTTTTTTTTTAAGGTGCATTAGCACACTTGAACATACATGTAGTTCTTTGTGTTCCACATATCATACGATGGGATTGGTCCTCTGGTTGATCTCTAGCAGCTTGTACAGGAGGCAACACTAACTCAGAGGCCTCCATGGGAAGGAAAAAATGTCATGGGCTCTAAATCTGTGCCTCATCTTTATAAAGCTCAAAATAGGAAGATGTCCTGATAAAAGATGTCAAGGTAGAGTGAGTGGACTACAGATAACCTGAGATTGCTTCATCAACGAGGTCTGATGTCCGGATATCACTGCAGATCACAAAAAAAAGTGTGATCCAACTGCTTATAACATTTCTTTCTTGACTCTTCTCACTAAAACTCAATTGTCAGCTTAGAATTCCTAGTTCAACTTAGCTTTTGGTAGTATGGATTTGCTCTCCAGCACCACTACGGTAAGGAGGGAATATGATTGGTTGAGCATGTAATGCAAGCTACATCCAAACCTGAGATTTAGCAGAAATTTGCAGCCAAATCCCTGTCATGGCGTCATGTTAAGTGTTAACCTCCGCAAAGTTCTCCATATATCATCTGCCTAGCTTGTTTGTTGTACCACCCGAATATGCAATAGGCATATGGCAAATTCCTACAGAAAAATGTTGGTGTTGTAATTTAAAAGCTTTCCGTTTCTAATGAAGATTGATGTCAATAACTAGTATGCCTAGATGACTGAGCACAAAAATGTTTGCCTGGCCTTTTTGTTGTACTATATCTCTTGGCGCATATAGAAAAATGTTTTTGTTGCTCCTTTGGGTGGCTGAACGACCTTTAATTAACTGAGAAGATTTTAAATATCCGTGGGTGGATCCAAACACCCAGCAATCTTATGCAGCTCTCTCTCTCTCTCAATTTGTTAAAATTAGGAGATTGCAGTTTAACAAGATATTTGTCGGCCATAATCCAAACAACAATTCAACAAATAGTCAAAACCCAAAGTCTCATGTCTTGCTCAGCAACATCACAAAAAATGCAATTACCTCTTCATTGGCCTCTCTGAGCTTCTCTTCTGTGCTACATCATAGTTGAACTAACCCTTAAAATCTCTATGCTTTTCATAAGGTTATGCCTTTAATTTGTCCGTTAATTTGAATTGAATTAGAAAAATGAAAATAAAATGTGTATAGAGACGTCTGAACCGCTATTATCGGCCGGAAGAAGAGTTGTAATTTAACCTGTAACAAACACCATACGGAGTATGTTGTGCAAGGAGGGAATGCGTTGACTCAAGGGTACTTGCTACATATCAATATTATTCCTTGTAACTTTTGGAAAATCTGCGGAAGAGTAAGAAAATTCATGAAAGATTCAATTGCCTCTTAGGAGACTCTCAGAACCATTTTACATGAAATAATCGTGGACGTTGTATGGAATGGCAGGAACAGAGCATACAATGAGAAGACTAACCCAAATTTGGTAGCCTCCTCTCTCTAGTGCAATCACCTTGGACACTCGTGTTTTTTTATGCAACTTTGAAACTCAATGCTTGAATATACTAGTTACTAACCTGTTCGATACAAAGGAAAGCTATTGAGTATGAATTATTATTTAAAATTTATTTATTTATTACAATCATCATTTCATTATAGTTTAACATGAAAACTTATTGTAATTTATTTCTGAATGAATGTTGCATATTAGGATTCCAATCTCATATATCCCTATCTTTGATATAAAACATTCAATTACTAAATGGAAAGTAAATTACAAAAATCTCTATGATTAGAAATCTTGTGTAGTAGCCTCAAGTGATGGCTATTACATAAATCTCTATCATTAGAAATCTTACTTTCTTTTCAGGGATTATTTTTTTTTGGGAGAGTGTGAGAGGGGAGGGTGGAAGAACCTAAAATTTTCACCAATAACCTAAAGCATCACCATTTTTCTTTTTGGAAACATGGTCCTACAACTAAAATGCTTAAGCAAAGTGATTCATCAAGATCAAAAGGTAGCCAAAAAAAGGAAAGGGGGAAAAAAAAATCAAAGCTCTAGAGGTAAAGAAGCAAATAGCCATTCCATATACACAAGAAGCATAAGAAGAATAAGAAGAATAATCATTGCAATTTTAAAACTAATATTCACAAACAAATATCCTCACCAAAATTTTAGCTCTAGTAATTGATTTTGTTTTGGAATCAATAACATGAATCTCCTTAAAATCACCAAGCATGAACTCCAGGTCATCCAACCTCTGGTTCCTATAGTGCTTCGTCAAAAAACCTAGAACAGAAATGCAACCTAGTGATCAAGCATGTTGCAGAAGACTTGCAGTCTATTGTTTCTCAATCTTTTCTGATTTTCTTTGTTCACTATCTAATCCATACAAGTAAATGAAAGGAGAGCTCCTTTACTTTAAAAAAAAAAAAAAAAAAAAAAAAAGGATGGGGAGGAAGGAGGTTGAAAAATACAATCAAGGGTTATTTTAAGCATTCTTCCTATCAAATTTCTGATTCATTTCAATCTCGAGGAAAAAGGAAGTAATAGGGTGCCTTTCCCTTCCCAATACTCTTATCTCCCATCTAAAGGGCAAACATATGATGTGGCTACATACATTCGTGTTGCCAACCTTACATTGTGGGCATAAGTGCAGAAAGCCCTCTGAGATTAATACTGAAACACAATAAAATTAGTAAGGAAATATGTGCATATCTACATACATACATATGTTTGAACACATCATGACTACCTACTGTAGACACTGCATTTATACCCCTTATGACTCGGGCCCTTGTTCCCTAATGATGTCCAAATTCCAAGGCCAAGGTTGGTTTAGAGCTCAATCAAATGTTAAATTGACTTGAGATGTTTTAAAATGAAAAATATACCTTTGAATGAGCAAAAATTTATTTTTGAAAAATAAAGGTCAAAGAAAACCACGGTTTGCATGCGTAGGCACAAACCTATGTATGCAAGCACATGCCGCGTACGCAGGCACATGTCTGTGTACGCAGCTAGGGTTTTAGAGACATAAAAAATGCAAGTTTTCTGTATTAAAGACTGATGTTTAGAATGAATTCCACATCGTTTGAGAGCTATTCCAAACCCTATTTTTCAACTATATAAAGTCTTATATGGTACATTTTCAAAACACAAAAAATCCTAAGAGAAAACCTAAGATTCACTAAAAATAGTGAATCAAAAAGGGAGTTTTTCACAAAAATCCCTAAGTAAATTATATTTGATTGGGGCATTTTCTGCCCTTGATCCTTTGAGTTTAAGATTACTAATCTCGTTTTTATTGATTTGTGAATAGATTGATTGAGAGGAATAGTAAAAAATAAAGCTTGAAGAGCTTTTCATTTAAGGTATCCCTTAAACCCTTTTTTTTTTTTTTTTTTTCTTTTGCCTTTAATCTTTGTTTTAATTTGTTTTTTTGCTTAGTTTATATTTATATATGTTTGTTTAGGTTATTTTTATGCTTTCTTTATATTTTTTTAATCATGTTAGGTTTTAGATTTAAGCTTTCAAGTCTTACTTTGTTTTTCTATTTTTCGGGTTAGGGTTTAGGCGTATCTGTGTATGCATACTTTTGTATGCGCACACAGGCTCAAAGTGTGCTTACGCATACATCTAGCCTGCATACACAGGCCATGCATACTCGTGCCCAGAAACCCTAATTTTGATTTTTCTGTTTCTTTTGCTTTGTTTGTTTCACCTAATATGCCTCTGTTTTAACCTTCTATATGCTTTTGAGTTTCTTCTTTTCTTTTCTTTTTTTTTTTTTTTTTTGTTCATTTGTTTGTCATTGTATGCTAGATTAAGGTTTATCTTTTTGTTCCTTATTTTTAATGTCATGCATTTATTCACATGTCCATTCATTGATGCCATATGTGCTGTGGTGCAATGGGGTAAGTAAAGGTAAGTCATGCATTCACATGTACATGCATATTATTTGATAACATGGTTTGATGATGACCATGAATGGGTTTGGTCAAACAACGTGTTCTTAATGATCTTTATGTTTCCAATGTGATCTTTTGATGTTTACATGTTGCTGCTTTGGATAAGATGTATGATATGATGGATGTTAGATGCCATGATAGATGTATGCTAGGGTTTGTGATAAGGTGATTTCCATGACATGTATGTTAGGTTTGTTTGATGAGCATGATTAGATGTATAGTTAGGGTTTGGATGAATGATGCATGTTGTATACTTAGATGTATGCTAGTGTGTGTGTGAGTTAGAATACAAGTATTGAACATGCTTTTAATAATGTTAAGATATAAGACACAATGATGGGAGGCAACCTTAGGGTTAGGCGGTCTTGGGTGCCTAAAACGGTCCCAAGAACGTACCTAAACTTTGAACCCATACACTAGTAGTAAGATCAATGGTCATTCCTCAAAAGGACGCTATATTCATGGTTCCTAGACCATATAACTAGGTGGCCACTCCAACACTTTCCATTGTGTCCACAGTGGCGACTCTGCTGTGGAAAAATGAGTTTAATTCCTATGTGTCATATATCTTAACCTTAATAAAAGCTATTTTAATACTTGTTTGCACACACTTCATGGTTCTTTTGTCCTTTAACCTCGGTTGGTGATGAATGGGAAGATGGAAGGTTCTAGTTGGGCCAAAATCTTCCGAAGTTCATCCCACCAACTCACAATTGGTGCCATCGCCTATAATGGGCTTTGAGTACGTTAAAGGTTCGCTACTAGTCCACTATGGGGGTTGGAATCATAGCCCACCAAGTTGTGAGTGGCCTACTTATCTATCCTTTAGCCTAAGGGAGCCTACCTACACTTAGAGAGATCCTAGATCCTATCAATAAGAGGGTACCTTTTATGTACCTCTTGTTTTTTTTCAACCAAATATCTTGTGATAACCTAATTCTAAAGGACAAATAAAAGATGTAAAGAATTGGAGGATGACCCAAAAGTTTTGGCATACCCTAAGATATTGGACAAAAAGAATAGAAGTCCTCACATATGAGAGACTTATCTTAGAAAGATATTGGGCATACCCAAAGGTATGTCTTAACTTGAAAGGTTCATAAGACCATAGCTTAGTTGCTATCATAAGCCCAAATCAAAAGGCCTCTTGAAAGGGAGAACTTTGGGCCTAGGGTAACAAATGTGCTATGGACTTAGCATCCAACATTTTACAAAGTCAAATAAACTTCCCTAATCTTGGGCCTGCTTGTTGTATGCCAAGGCCCAAAATGATGAGAGATTCATAAGTTTTGAGAGGAGGGCCAAAATATGTTCTAGCTAAAAGGCTACTTCAAAGTTTTCTTTTACAAAGAAGAAAAATTTTCTGAAAAATAATCTTTTGTAAATATTTTTTTTAGAAGTGGAATCTTCAAAAAAAAAAAAATCTTTTGTGAAGAAAAAGAATTCAAGAAAAGAAATGTTTTGCAAAGAAAAGGAAAAGAATTTTTTTTTTAAAAAAATCTTTTGTAAATTTTTTAAGAAATTATTTTTTTTTTTAAGGCAAAGAAGAAAAATTTTCAAAAAAAAAAAATCTTTTGTAAATATTTTCAAAAGAGCAAAATTTTCAAAAAAAAAAAGAAATTCTTTTGCAAAGAAAAAGAATTCAAGAAAAGAAATATTTTACAAAGAAAAACTTTTTCAGGGAAAAGAATTAAAAAAAATTATTTGTGAATATTTTTTATTTTTAGAGTTGAATTTTCAAAAAAAAAATGAAGAAAAGTTTTCGAAAAAAAATCATTTGTAAATAACTTTATTATTTTTTTAGTAGTGGAATTTTCAAACAATCTTTTACAAATAAAAAGAATTCAAGAAAGAAATTTTTTTGCAAAGAAAAAGATTTTGAAGGAAAGATTTTTTGAAAAAAAATATATTGTAAATATTTTTCTTTCAAGAGATGAATTTTCAATAAAAAAGATGGAAAAGTTTTCGAAATGAAAAAAGGTTTGAAAAGAAAAATTCAAAAAGAAGATGAAAGATAATTCACAAAGCCATGATATACCCTATGTTTTGGGCCGATTCAAAAAATTTTCAAATTAAGAGGGCCCAAGATCAATAGTATACCATATAGCCATAAAGCCATAACATACCCTAACTTTTGGGTCAAAGTTCAAAAATCTTTTTCAAAGCAAGAGAGCCCAAGATCATGAGTATGTTGTAGGCTTTATTGAAAAGATATCGAGCCCCTCCATGCTTTGGGAAAGTTATGAAGCCCTAAAACCCAAAGACATGGGTAGGCTCACCAAAAGCCCAGTGAGGATTAAAAGATGAAATCTTTTTGAACCAATTGACCAAACCCTTTGAACTAAGGGCAAAACCCATTTGAAAATAATAAAAAAAATGTCTGGAACCTTTAAACTAGGGGCAAGGACCATTTGAAAAAAATGGTTTTGAAACTAGGGGCAAGGCCCTCATAAGGGGAGAGATTGAACATTCAATAGGACAAGTAAAAGACTTTGATGCGTTGAAATAAATTTTGGTCACCTTTTCTTTTCAAAAAAAAAAAAAAATGCAAAAGAAAAAGCAAGGAAAAGATGTGGACTTCTAAATGTCATTTTAAATACAAGTTCAAACAAGTTTTTCATAAGAAAAGAAAATTTCCAAAGCATGATGGGCTTGCAATACAAATGGGGCATTGATTTTTGTGTTTAAATTGTTTGATGAGACCATTTTCATAAGATCAATTCGAGCACAAGATGTGGACTAACCTTACAAAATTCATGAACAACCTATGCTTAAGCTCAAATAAGGATGAGAGGGTGAGATGAGTGACTTGTAATTGGGTTCAAAGCCCAAAGAAAAAAAATCAAAACAAAAAAAAAAAAAAAAAAAGAAAAAGAAAAGAAAAAGTTGGGCTTGGATCCGAATGAGGGAAGGAGAGAGGGCGAGATGTGTGAATGATGTAATTGGGTGCTAAGCATAGGAGAAGACATGAATTTTGAAAGATTGATGCAGCTTATTCTATTTCTAAGTTCAAGATAATGAAATGATACAAGGCTTATAATATATACATGTAGTCCACATTTTGAAGCATGCAAGAAAAGTTTATGGGTCCAAAACTTTAAAAGACATTGGAAGCACATCCCTAGCCTTGTCAAGATCTAATCACTAAGGAAGATACCAAGAAGCAATGACGAGCAATGAATGAAAGCATTGACATCATGAGCAAGACATTTGCTTGTATAGAGGAGCTAATGACGGATTTGAGCACTCGACTACAAGGATTGAAGAAATACATGACCCACAAGCCAAGGATGTTTTTGGCAAGCCAAAAGAAAGAAAGAAAGTTATTTGCCAACGACACCCCTAAAAAAGAGAAGGGAATTTGATGACATTCACATGTCGTTGTTAGAGGCCTTGAAATCTTATTTGAGAAAGGTTACCTCAAGCCACCTGAACCTACTCTTTTTCCAGTTCCAATCCCAAGCTCTTGAAATGTGAATGAGTATTGTGCTTTTCACCAAAACGTAGGACACAAGACAAATAATTTCTTTAAGTTGGAGCATGAGATTCAAGACTTGATTGATGGTGGGGTGATTGCCAAGTCAAGATTCCATAGATGAAGCAAGATCGAATGAAGGGGTGTGCTTAAGAGATTTAGCCCATGAGAATACCTTTGCTAGAGGATGAGCCATTTCAATTTTGTTGAGTCTTTTTCAATTATTGTTGTGTCTTCAATTTGTCAAGTCTATTAGAGTCTTTCTCAATGTTGAGTTTTTCCCTTTGTTGTGTTGTTGAGTCTTTGTTTAAGATGTCTTGTTATTGAGTTATGTTCCTTTAAATTTTCCCATCAATGTCGTTTCACTTTCAATAAAGATGGCCATTCAAATATAATGTGTATCATGTGATCTCTTTTTACTAGTTTTGAAATGAATGAATCCTTAAACCTAAAACATTGGTTAATCCAAATACGGAGTTGAAAGATGAGATTGTCTTAGTTTATTTAATCATAAAGAGCAAGCATGAAAGTGATAAAAAAGGTGAGAGAGAGAGAGAGAGAGAGAGAGAGAGAGAGAGAGAGAGAGAGAGAGAGAGAGAGAGAGAGAGAGA
>NW_027069552.1:1237094-1311444 GCF_002906115.3 Quercus suber | reverse complement strand
CTAAGCAAAAGTTAGGCATCTTGAAAAAAAGTGAAGAAGAGCTACAAGGAAAATGGTGAACTTACTCCAAGCTAGAGGAAATCCATGAATGAGAATACAAGGGAAGATGAGACTAGCTCCAAGTTAAAGCAACCATAATAAGGAAAAAAAATGTACATGAAAGATGAGTTGATGGAGGAGAATACAAGAAGAGAGAAATGAGAGAAGTGAGGTTTGTATATTCAAACAAGGACATTGATCGAGTTCACTAAAGATGATCGAATTTTAAATTCGTATTTGGACTAATCAATGAAGATGGTAGGTAATTCATGCAAAATTAGTTCAAAGAGAATACACATTGATATGCAAAATCATCTAGATCCATGATCCCTTGCTTCCTTTCTTCAACTCCTCCGAATTTTCTTCAAGTTCCTCTTTGTATTTAAATCATGTTGTGCTCTACTATCTCAAAAATCTTGTTGTGTTTGAAATCTCATTGGTCTAAAGTCTCTTCCAACTTGTTGTGTTCATAAATATTCATTCTTCTCAAAACTCTTGTTGTGTTTGAAACTTCATTGGTCTGAATATCTTTCAACTACCTTCGATCTTCATCTAGAGGAGTTAGGAATTCTAGGAAATTGATGGTCATCCAAAGGCAAAAGATACAAAAAAAAAAAAAAAGAAAAAAAAAAAGAATGAAGGAATGAATGATTTGTTTAAATAAATATGTGCCCCTATAAAAGGGAAAGAATTCAATGAACCCATGGCTTAATCAAATCTTTCTTGTTAATACTCTAAAAAAAAAAAAAAAAAAAAGCTTTTTAGAAGTACAAAAAAAGGGGAGGGAATAATAAAAAATGAGATGTTGACAAAAAAAAGAAAAAAGTTTGTAAGATGAAGATTCAAAAAGAAATGAGGAATTTGAAAATGAGAGATGAAAAAAGAGAAGATAAAGAAAAAGATGAGAAAAGGGAGAATAAAAGAAAATAAGATGGAAGAGAGAGACAAAAAGAAAATGATGATGAGAAGAAGAAAAAAGATGAGAGGATGAAAAAGAAAGGGGGAAAAAGAGAAAGGAGCTGAAAAATAAATAAATAAATAAATGGTGAAGAGACGAAGAGAAGAATGAAGTGACCTGTTGTGTTTGGTTCTATCCTGATGTGTTTGGACCAAACTTCATGTGACCCATCGTGTTGATGAGACCTAATCACTGTGAAAAGTTCAAAAGATTCAAAAAATTTCAAAATTTCAAAGAGGAGTTCAAAACTTCAAGGAGGATGTCACCTAAGAATAGACTTAAAGTTCAAGAGAGAGATTGACACTTAAGAAAAAAGTCATGAATTTCAAAAGTTTAAGGAGAATTTCAAAAGAAAATATTTCAATTTTCAAATATTCAAGAGAAATTTAAAAAATAGAAGAAAATTTTCAAAAATGGATGGATTTGATATCACCTAAGAATAGACTCAAAGTTCAAGAGAGAGATTGACACTTAAGAAAAAAGTCATGAATTTCAAAAGTTTAAGGAGAATTTCAAAAGAAAATATTTCAATTTTCAAATATTCAAGAGAAATTTAAAAAATAGAAGAAATTTTTCAAAAATGGATGGATTTGAATGATGAATTTCTCAAATGATTTTGATTTCCTTAAATAATGAACTTTTCTGAAAATAAATAATCCATGTCTTGAATGATGAATTCCTAGATGTGCGGTATTGAGTCTTTTAATCATTTTTACGATGATCTGATGTCAGATGTGTTGATGTGCTTTTGGCTTAGGATAGTAGCCATTCATGTTGTGTGCCTTTGATTCTAAGTTTGACTCTTTGGTTGATGTTATGTATATGATGTGATGAGTCTTTTTTTGGCTTAAGATAGTAGCCATCCTTGGTATATTCATGATGTGTTGTTGATGTGATGATAACATGATAATATGATGTGATGGGTTTTCTTGCTTAGGATAGTAGCCATTCTTGTTGTGTTTCTTTGATTCTAAGTCCAGGATAAGCAAACTTAAGATCTTTGATGTGGAAGGTATGGGTAGAACCAACACAAATTCCCTAGTGAGTTAAGATTATCAGCATAGAGGAACTCCCCTGTGGGTCCAAGGCACAAAGCAACCTCCCCAAAAGTTGTAAAGAAAACTTTCCCTTTGAGTCGATAAAACCCCCCTTCGTTGGTAGAATTAACATGAAGTCCTCAGCGAACCATGAAGGAAATAGAAAGAATTTCCTCAATGGACCATAAATCTCCAAAGACTTCCTTATAGGTCACAATCAGTCCATCATATTCCCTAGTAAGTTAGGACCATCAATCAAATCCCTAGCAAAATTTAGTATCATAGAAGGACTTCCCATGGGGCCAAAGGCACAACAACAACCCTCTCGAGAGTTGCAAAATAAAATTTCCCTAATAAAGTTGATAAAACTTCCTTATGAGTGGAATCTATAAAGTTGTAATTTACAACTACGTATTTTGTTGGCTTTAATTCCGAGCTAAATTTGATTGTAATTATGTTCAATCTTTTGTACCCTGTATTTTATGTGGGATTTCATTGTAAGGGTTGTATGTGAGAGAGAGTGTGTGAAGACTCAAGGCAAATTAAAGACTGAAGTGTTTTCGTGGGTAACTCGTGACTAAGCATCCCACGAAGTGAAGCATTTGCCTTACACATGACTGGAATGTGAAGAGTCAGAACAGGATGGAGACACCTGGTTTTCGCAAGTGTCTTGTGGGTAAGGCCTTCTCATAAGATGCCCAAGAAACATTCTGTTTTGTCAGATTGTCCTATCTGATACACACTTTCTATACCCACACTATATATACCCACATTACCCACATATGTTAAGGAGTACTTCAGAGAGAAAACCCTAGCCACAAACCTTAAGAGTTAGAGATTGTTATATCCACAATTCTCTACACAATTGCTTGTGGATTTTACTCAACTCCTACCTCTCCATTTCCATACCATTGAGAAGTTGATAGCCCAAACACTTACCACACCCTTTCAGAGTGTTCAGTGATGTTTTGGTACTGCTATGAAGCATTGGAAGAAGTCAGGCTTTGGCAAATGCAATTGGGCGTATTGCGAGATCTGGAGAGCTAGACAAGACACAGTTCCAAGAAGCCTTGTTGGAGTTAGAGCTTAGAGGGCTTAGGTGCATCGGGTAGATTTGAAGGGTCTCTCGTTAACCCATGTATCCCAATTGATTGTCTAGTGGATCGATTACTGCTTGGAGGGCGGCAAAGAGGATTTTTGCCAAGTTCTTCGATTTCATCTTCGATAACACATTGGCGTGTTATCTTGTGTTTGCATTATTCTTCCCTATACTTTTACCTTTCATTTTACTGCTGTGTTATTATGATTAGGGTTAGAGTAGTTTGTTTATTTGTTCGCTCGCATTTACTTTGTTCCACACTTAGTATTAAGTTAGAGTAAAATCAATCGAGCCGTAATTTTAATTTGAGAGTTTAAACAACTCTTGTGTTTTAACACATTTTCAAGCTTTCAAAATCAACGCCAGTCCCCAGTAAGTCCAAAAGAAAAAGAAGAAAGTTCTCCCCAGTAGGCTACACTCCACCAAACTTCTTAACAAGTTCTCTTTCCCCAGTGGACCATCCATCATCCTATTCCTCAGTGAGTCCAAAATCCTACTCCTCAGTGAGTCCATCAACATACTACATAACCCTCAGTGAGTCCATCATCCTACTCCTCAACGAGTCCATCACCATACTCCTTCACAAGTCCATCATCCTACACCTCAGTGAGTCCATCATCCAACTCCTATGTAAGTCCATCAACATACTCCTCCATGAGTCCATCAACAAACACCTCAGTGATTCCATCACCATACTCTTCCGTAATTCCATCAATATGCTCCTCAATGATTCCATCATCCTACTCCTCAATGAGTCTATCATCCTACTCCTCAGCGAGCCTATCACTATACACATTAGTGAGTCCATCACTATACACCTCAGTGAGTCCATCAACATACTCTTCCATGAGTCCATCAACATACTCCTTCGCGAGTCCATCACCATACTCCTCAGTGAGTCCATCAACATACTCCTCTGTGAGCATTACCATACTCCTCAGTGAGTCCATCATCCTACTCCCCAGTGAGTTTTTCCTTACTGTCTCCAATGAGCCATGAAGGAAATAGAAGATTTTTACCTAATGGATCATATACCATCCTACTCCTTAGCAAGTTTTTCCTTACCATCCCTAATGAGCCATGAAGGAAACAAAAGATTTTTCCCCAATGGATCATGTACCATCCTACTCCTCAGCGAGTTTTTCTTTACCGTTCCTAGTGAGCCATGAAGGAAACAGAAGATTTTTCCCCAATGGATCATATACCATCCTACTCCTCAGCAAGTTTTTTTCCTTACCATCCTAAGTGAGCCATGAAGGAAACGGAAGATTTTTCCCTAATGGATCATACACCATTCTACTCCTCAGCGAGTTTTTCCTTATCATCCCTTACTCTTGCATATATCCTCTGGGAAATGAATATGCAATCACAGTAGAAAAGAGGTAGAGTAGAGATAAAGATAGAGACCAAGGTCATCTTAAGGCAAGAGTTTCACTAGAATAGGTAGAGATAGAGATAGAAGATGAGTACCACTTGGAGAAGTTTGGACAAGAGCCCTAAATGGATCCTCGTTTGTTGGGTTAACATGTAGGAGCACCCTTTGTTTTTCTTTTTAAGTGACTTTAGGATAGTAAGTCACTCGCCTTTTGCTAGCAATTGGCAAAACAAGTTTTGGGGTAGTGAACCTGTCGTTACTCGTTTCCTGAGCAACAAAGGTGGGAATTTAGACATATGAATCCCACACAACTCTTTAGAGTTGCACCCTACCCCATGTATGCATGATGTGTGTCGAATGGCACTTTCAAAGTGCCGAATGGAACCTATAAGGGCTTTGGCCCGACGCTCTTTGGGTGATGATAAAACACATCATTTTCAACTTTTTCACTAAAGAATGCATCCTGATTCACGTTCTAATCATCGTTACTTATTTTTAAGCATTCCAACCTCTATAAATAGATACTGGATCTCAAAATTTAGGAGACTCTTTGATGCTCTAAGGGAGACACTTTCTCACACTCTCAAATTTCTCATATTTCTGATCTCCCTATTTGATATTCTCACTTAAGCTAGGGTTTCTAGGTTTCAAAGATAATTGCATAAATTTCTTTGAACCCTAAAATATCCCCTCAAGAAGAAGAGTGCTCCATGCAAGAGGTTGTTTCTTATTAACCTTTTTTTTTTTTTCTTATGTTTCTCTTGTTGTGATGATGCATGTTTATATATATTTTTAGATTAGTTGTTTCAAATATTCATATCATGAATTGTTGATTTATTTTGTTGAAAAATGTTCTTGATTCTTTTTATTATTGTTATGATCTATTCCTTAGTTTCAAAATTTTGCATGTTATCACTTCTTTTTCTCAAATTAAAAATGGATCTGCATCTTCATTAAATGCAGATTTGAATTTTTCTCAAAATAAAAATGGATCTGCATCTTCATTAGATGCAAATCTAATTTTTTTTATAATAAAAACTGATTTGTATCTTCCTTAGATATAGATTTGATTTTTCTTAACATAGCAGATTTTGAAATAAAAATAGATCATGAATGGTTGTTTTTGATGTGTTTGTTTTATTTAGTGCATGTAGCACAAATTTATTTCATGAATGAAATCCTCTTTTCAAGAAATCTTTATCATATTGTTTTTACATATAAGAATATAGATCTAATTTTTCTTTCATGAAAAAACCAATTTTTCTATTTCCTAAAAACAGATATGATTTTTTCATTCATCAAAAAACCACTTTTTTTTTAGTTCTAAAAAACATATCTGATTTTTCTAAACCCAATTCATTTTTTTTTTTTATCACAACAATAGATTTGAATTTCGTTTAACAAAGAGGAGGATGCATTTATAAATAAACTTGTGTGATTTAGTTTTTTAGTTTTTTTAAATTTTTTTTTATATATGCAACATATCATTCATGTCATGCATAAATGGGTACATTGGCCACAAAAGTCTAGAAGACTAGATTCTGTCTGGCCGGAATGGGTGCTTAACACCTTCCCATTCTGTAACCTAGCCTCCGAATTTAGTATCTTTGGATAGGTAGACTTAGACTTTATCTTTATTTTTATTTTGGGTAGATTGTAACTAGGAAAAAAGCCTATGTAATTATTTGGTAGTTTGTAACTAGAAACTAAATCTATTTAATTTTCAATTATTCAAATATGTATTCTTTCTTATTCAATCAATGAAATGGAACAATTCAGTCATGTATTTTGTATTTAGTTTTTTCTTATTTTTTTGTATAAAAAATAAGTGGCAACTCTTCATCACTAACCCAAACAGAGAGGTGTCTTTCAAAGCACTCAAAAATCTCTGTTTTTTTTTTTTTAGAGACACTTTTGCAGTCTCTCACAATCCACTTGGGATTCTCCATCAATATCAACACCTAAAACTTCCAGTGTATTCAGATGAGAGATCATCCTATGACCATGCTCCCTTACTGAAGTACTTTTTGCCATTTTGGTATTATAAATCTGCCTCATAGTTTCTTGCCTAGCAGAACGGCCTTGCTCACCAAACATCTCCTTTAGACTTAGCATTATGTTTGAAGCTAGTTCTACATCCTGCATTTGATGTTGTACAACATTTGAGATAGATGCTAGGATATAGCACTTGGCCATTTCATTAAATTTCTGCCAACGATCATATCGTTGTTTTTCCTCCAGAGGAGCACCTAATGATGGGAAGTTAGGACATGATTGACTAAGCACATACTTGTGCTCTTTAGCAATGAGAACAATGTCCAAGTTTCTTTTCCAGTCAACATAGTTGGATCCAGTAAATTTGTTTTGATTAAGAATAGCAACAAGTGGGAAAAAAGATGCCATGATTAAATCTGAAAATAAAAAACATGAATATAATAAGTAAACCGGACATTATCAATTTAGCATATAAGCATATAGTATGGAATCTTAATAAAACCATAATATAATATATGCAACAACTACCCAATCTATGTCTATAATTTCTTGGTAGCAAGTATATTATAAACATCATGATTGATTGAGAAATATTCTCATTATTAGTGCTATCATGATAACTCTTGTCAAACACTAATAATATGCCGTATTAACTTTAGTCTCTAAGTAAATAATGACATAGCTCTTTTGGGAGGTTAACATTACACTTAGTCTAGTGTACACTATTATCTAGAATCATGTGTAGCCACATTTCATCTCCTTTATAGTGTTTAAACTTGTAGTACCATGAAACAAAACGTCCTCCTTTGGGATCCCGAGGCATATATGCCAAGGCAAGATGCTTGTCCACACTACTTTAATCACATTAGACTGAGATTGAGATCAAAATTGAATTTCATCGATGCTATAGCCTTAAAGTTCAATTTAACATACTTAATATCAAACTTAAACAATATCATAACATCAATATCAATTTTTATCAAATAGTAATTTCAACAACCATGTAGAAAATTGATTGTAGAATCTTCTAACATCATGAAATTACTATCTTTAATTCCAAAACTCACAAAACATGTTATACAAATTCAAAATTGAAGACTGCGCTTTGATACCAATTGTTAGAGCAACATGATTTGTATCGTATACAAAACATACGCAGTGGAAAATTAACGAACAAGAGAGCGTTCCTTGGTGCAGTGAAATTCAAAACCAAAAATTAGAAGTACTTGGGAACACTTTTAATCTTCACTCCAATTCCACTTATGCCCAAGAAGTGTGGTCTCTCAATCAGTTTATATGTATGTGATCAAGAGTGAATAAGAGAAAGGCTTACACTCACACGCACCATTCCATTCAATCACAAAATTCTGTATGTTTCTCTTTTTATATATAACTGATTATCTAATTTGACTAACCTTTTGGGTCATTCCAATTGGGTTTTAGTATGTGGCTTGGAGTGGGACCAAAAGGGACATATAAGACATTAGCCCCAATGGGTTTTGGGCCTTTCAATCAACTCTTGACAATCCCAAAATTACCATTAATTATATTTAATACCATTATATAAATATAATTGCACTCTAGGCCTTATTAATAAATTATTTCCCAAGACTTGATTATACATTCAACTCCTTCATAAAATATTCGTAGTAATACATAGTCATGAATGTTGACTGCCACTTTGAAGATTACTACATCTTAATCCTTGAGTACTTGGTTTAATCCTTTAAGTTATTCATCATATATTTATGAAATCCAATTTTATAAATATATACTTTAGTAACTCCTTACTAAAGTGGTTAGGCCTAACACTCTAAATAACCAAACCCATTAAACTTATCTCAAGGTGTCGATGCCTAGCCTGAACCGACTAAGCGGAAAAGACCGCTGCCGCCGTGCCTTCGTTTGACCACTCGCCGTGGCGACAACTCCTGCACGTGCGGGGCCCGTTAGAGGCCTCTCTCGATGTATATGCATGTTGTTTGTGTAGAGCTTCAGGTGCTCTCTCTCTCTCTCGGTGGAGGAAGGTAGGTCTAACTTTGGCATTATGGAAGGAATCTGAGCCAAATTTCAAGGGATTACCAAAGGTAAGTGGTGTCGCCACCAAATATTGGGCTTTTCTAAAGTGTGATTGGTCACTTGTTTCTAGTTGATTTTATTACTGATTCTAGGCTAAGAAAAAATGGCATTTTTCCTAATCTAATGTGAATGGCAAAAAATCTTGATTCTTTGGTCTGGAAGTTTGGTTATGTGTGGGAAAGATGTTAGGCACCCTAGAATGCCTATCATAAAACATAATTTTTTGGAGATTGGCAGTAAAAACATGATTTTGGCATTGGCTTTCAGGACTTTCATGCATTTGAACTGGTATGGCCCAATATATGCTTTCCTAAGGCATTCGAGCAAAGTGCTAGATTTCCACTGCGAAAATTTGGCGAGAAGTCACCTTACTTTCGCGATGGAAATTAGGCATCGCTAGCCTTAAGTGACATGGATCGTGACAATCACACCAGAAAGGAGCCAGCAGGTATATATATACATATATTATGCACAATGCTAGCACACAGAGTAGGAAAGTAAATGCCTACATCCCTAGGATTAGTGCCCTTAAATCCTATTGTACGATACTATGTATGACAATATGTATGACTTAATGTTGTAATTAATAAAGTTGTTTTATTATTATCTAAAATAATTGTAACATGAATATTTGGACATTATCATTTAGTGTATGAGATGCATAGTATGTGATTTAGTCACAGAAGATATAAATCACAAATTCTTTGTAAACTTAGAATTTTAATTCATAGTTGGTAATGAAATTGGGCATTTTATTTGCGAAGACTTTAATATATCAACTAAGATGATTTGTCTTGATCATGGAAGTTGAGACCTCTAGTTGGTATGTTAATATATTTTAAGAGTTAAAGCATACTAAACTGGATTGCTGTGAGATTTATTATTCTTCTAACAACTGTTAAAATAATAAATCTTACGACTTCTATTTACATGAACTCTTAATCCTAAGAGAATAATGGACCTGATCATGAAGTGTAGGTTGCTTTGATATATCAGGAGTGAGACCTAAAGTCACAATCAAAACCTTAGTATATTATGTAGCCACATTTAGTGTTGATATAATATATATTCTCAAGATGGAATTCATAATCTTTTAACGGAGATATAAAATATTCCCTTAAGATAAGTTTAATAGGTTTGGTTATACAAAGTGTTAGACCTAACTACTTTAGTAAGGAGTTACTAAAGTAAAGTATATATTTGTGAAATTAGATTTCATAAATATATGATGAATAACTTAAAGGATTAAACTGAGTACTCAACGATTAAGATGTAGTAATCTTCAAAGTGGCAGTCTACATTCATGATTTTGTATTACTACAAATATTTTATGAAGGGGTTGCATGTTTAATAAAGCCTTAGGATATAATTTATTAATAAGGCTTAGAGTGCAATTATATTTATATAGTGATATTAAATATAATTAATGGTAACTTTGGACTTGTTAAGAGTTGACAGAAAAGACCAAGACCCATTGGAGCTAGTGTTTTATTTGTTTGCTTTTGGTCCCGCTTCAAGCCACATACTAAAGCCCAATTGGAATGGCCTAAAAGGTTAGCCCAATTAGATAATTAGTTATAAGGAGAGAAACATGCAGAATTTTGAAAGAGAATGAAATGGTTTGTTTGTGAGTGTAGGACACTCTCTTATTCTCCTTTGAATTCACACATATAAACTTATTGAGAGACCACACTTCTTGGGCACAAGTGAGATTGGATTGAAGATTAAAAGTGTCCCCAAGTACTTCTAATCTTTGGTTTTGAATTTCACCGCACCAAGGTACACTTTCTTGTTCTTATATTCTGAAATTTACATAGTACATGTTATCAATTGCGAATGAAGTAGATCCCTTAATTTTCCGCTGCGTATGTTTTGTATGTGATACAAACATGTATTTTTCCAACAATCAAAACCTCAAATAGCAAGAGCAATGGTGGTTCCCTGCTAAACTGATGATGAGGCTGTCCATATGACCGCAGGTAAGGCAAGAACTAGAGGAGTGAATCCCTTGATGGTTGGTGAGACTTGCCCTTTCCCTGAATCTGCAGGTGATTCTACGATTTCCTCAATGACCACTAAAGAGGATGGTGCTGGGGACAATCTGGCTAAGGCATTTTAGTAAATATTTGTCCCACTCCTTCTTTGACCCAACTGATATAGCATTGCAGTTGGCTCTTGACTAGGTAGCTAGAGGACAGAAGTTAGCTGCCATACAGTCACCTCTTCGCATAATTTCCCTTTCAACCTAGATGATTCCATGTTTGGCTAAACTCTGCACTTGTGCTTAGAGCACTTTACAATCAAATAGGGCATGACTGTTTTCACTGTCACAGAATGAGTAGATTCCCCAATCAAATCCTGGGTTTCCTATACCTTTGAGATTGAGGTGGCTCTCTTGGACAAAGGCTCGAAGCATAGCCTTCCATGGGAATGATGGTGACGAGAAATCCGAAGCCTTTTCTTCCACTGTGATGATGGTGTTCACATTCCCTTCCTGATGGGGAGGTAAAGGGTTTGTGATGATGTTCGGAGCAGTTGCATTATCGAACTATATCGGCTTGTTGTCTATGAGATCATGGACATGGTCTCTCAACTGGAAGCATTCTTAAGAGTATGCTCCTCGACCCCAAAATGATGTTCGCACTTCTTGGGCGGATCAAATCCCAGTGGTAGAAGACCTTCTCTAGGCCTCTGAAATAGTGGGGTCACTAACTTCCTTTCTAGTACGTAATCATAGAGATATGCCATTGGCATGGGCAATGAAGAGTACTTTTGGTTTTCCCTCCTGGGGGGATGCGGTAGATCTGGCCTTCCTCTTTAATTAAAGGCTCTGTTAAGGGCTTGAGTAGACTAATTCTATTGCTGATAAGGTCTAGCAACTGAGGTAGCATAAGCGGGAGCAACACCCCTAGGCCTTTCTGAGGCATTGTCAACCATATGAACATCAGCTTCCTTAGTCTTGCGACCAGTCATTCTCTTAACTTGCTGTTCAACCATGGAACTCAGAGATTTCACATCCAAGATCTTCTTGCTACTAATACCCTCGTTAATGCGCTCCCTGATAGGGATGAGGCTAGCAAAATGAGTGACTTGGGTGCTAATCATCTTCTCATAATAAGGAGGCTTAAGGTTATCAATGAACCACTTGATCATCTCATTTTCCATCATGGGGGGTTGCACATGTGCAGCTAGCTCACGCCACCTCTGGGCATACTCACGGAAGGATTCCTCACTTTTATTTTCTGTCCTCTGAAGAACGGTGTGGTCAGGAGCTATCTCGGTGTTGAACCAGTAGTACTTTAAGAAAGAGTTGGCCATTTCCCTCTAGCTAGAAGTCTTTTCCAATCTCACATACCATGTGGCCGTGGGGCCGGTCAGACTATTAGGAAAAATTTGGCAAAGTAAGGGGTGATTATCCCCATAGGGAGCCATCTTCCTACAGAACACACGTAAGTGCACGCAAGGGTCTCATGTACCATCATACTTGATGACCTCTAATGCCTTGAACTTAGGAGGCATAATGACCTGAGGGAGGTTGGTTAAATTGTCTAGATCAACACTTCCGTGGACACTGGAGCCCTCTATGATATGAAACTTCTCAGCTAGAGTTTCCACCTAGCTCTTGACTTGGCCATACCTAGATTCAGGGTTCTTGTCCTTAGAAGGATCTATTTCTTGGTTATTGCCTTGGGGCAGTACATGGTGATCCTGTGAAAGTGGGAAGTGAAAGAAATGGGGTGCGTTTGACAAAGTGGAAACACAACAGCAAAATCAAGTTAGTTTATGTCCTTGCTATTTAACATGCACCTAGCATTTTTAGAAAAAATTTGGCTTCGCACCCTTGATCAGGTATTAATCATGGTGAGTTTCTACTATGATGCAAGATTATTGCACAAGACTGGTAAGTAACCGAAACTTTCATGATATGCTTAACAATGTGGGAAGGACCAATTTTTTGATTACATGTTTGTACAAGACTTGTTTTTATACAACACTAGGATCATCTGCTCCAACAGTGGACCTTTTACAAGAAGTGTAATTGTGAGAAAGAACTTGGCTTTTGACAATGTGGACTTCTCGGGAAAGCTCTCGGACACTTAGATCCCTTGATAACTTGGACAACATGGATCTCTTGGACCTTTGTATCTCTCTAAGGATCATAGCCCCCCAACAATCTTTCTTGGATCTTCCATGGGAGAATTCTTAGACTAATTATGTCTTGGGATTCTTGACAGTTTTCCAGCAGCACCTCCCCTTTGAACGGAGTTTTGGTTGCTTGACACAAATTTTATCTTTGCACAATTAGGTGATGGAACCAATTAGTGTATGCATGAGTGCCCTTGTAGGGTTGTAAACCCTTAAGGATAGGGTATGGTCTAGCATGTACAAGCATTAGGGTTGCTTTTCCTAGGGGGTTTAATCATGAATGTTGTGCAAGCAGGATAGAAGGAGCCTGGAGTAGAGCACAATTTCTTTGGTGCAAGCAAAAAAAGCGCACCTGTTTCAAGACATTTTCCCCTGACCTCTAGCCGTATAAGGGTATCGTTTCCTAGGCTAGGATGTTCACTCTTTAGGTTTCACCTAGTCTTGATGGGCTCTGGGCTGGATCTAGTCCTCACGGGTTTGACATAACTAGGCCAACTGTATGCAAAGGCTTAATTGGTAGGTGGTTCCTGTCCTAGGGTACTCAATTGCCATACCCCTCCCTTCATGGAAGTTATGGGGTAGGAAGGATCGAGAGGGCCTTTTCAGCAACTCCTGTCCACCCGTGGAGCCAGAAGGACCTACAACATTAGCCCCGAATCTAACTATGGGTAACATTGCCGATGTTTCGGTCCATACATCTATAGATGGGGTGATGAAATCCCCAAAAGAGATGAGACTACGCTAGCAGTACGGAGCCCGGTTTCAACTTAAAATGGTGTATATGTCATGCAATCCTTAATGAAGGGGAAAGACTTTTACAAAGCACACTAAATATATATACGAAAAGCAAATAAAGGTGTAGTGGAAATTAAATTTTGCTACCCTATGTTTGCATGTGAAGGAAAGTGGTAGAGCATGTGAGGAAAGTGGTAAAGCCCTATGTGAAAATACCCCAAAGCCACATTTTTGAAAAAAGGATTTTTGGAAAAAGGATTTTTTGCTCTTTTGAAAATGGTCTACTAGGATATAGTAGAAGCCTTTTTCAAAAGGAAAGCCCCGGATGCCAATGTCAATTTTTGTGTTTTTGAAAGCCAATGTCCAAAGATTATGGTTCTATCAAAAGCTCTAAAGGCTAAACACTTATCGGTCCCCAGTGGAGTCGCCAGTTTGTCGATGCATGGCCTCGATCAGCTAAGCAGAAAAGACTGCCGTCGCAGTGCCTTTGTTCAACCACCTGCCGTGGCGATAGCTCACGTGCGTGCGGGGCCCATTGGAGGCCCCTCTTGATGTATATGCATGTTATTCATGTAGAGCTGCGAATGCTCTCTCTCTTGGTGGAGGAAGGTAGGTCTACCTTTAGCGTTATGGCAGGAATTTGGGCCAAATTTCAAGGGACCACCAAAGGTAAGTGGAGTCGCCACCAATCATTGGGTTTTTCTAAGGTGTGATTGGTCATCTGTTTCTAGTCGATTTTATTACCAATCCTAAGCTAAGAAAAAAGGGCATTTTTCCTAATCTAATGTGGATAGCAAAAAATCTTGATTTTTAGGTCCAGAAGTTTGGTTGTGTGGGGAAGGTGTTAGGCACACCATAATGCCTGTCCAAGGACAGTTCTTTTATATATATATATATATATATATAAGGATTTTGTTAATGTGTGCCCTAAGGGCACACATTATTTTTCATTTTTGGAAAAGTTTTTCTCGGGAATTGAAAAAGTATTGACAGCTTTTTCAATTTTCAAGAAAATATTTTCAAAAATGGATGGCTTAATGTGTGCCCTTAGGGCACACATTAACATAAAACCTTAATTTTTGGAGATTGACAATAAAAACATGATTTTGGCATTGGCTTTCAAGGCTTTGCATGCATGGAGGGGGGGGGGGGTGGGCTTTAAGGTTTGGCTTTTGAACGGGTGTGGTCCTAATATATGCTTTCCTAACGCATTTGAGCAAAGTGCCAGATTTCCACTGTGAAAATCCGGTTAGAAGTCACCTTACTTTCATGGCAGAAATTAGGCATCACTAGCCTTAAGTGACACAGATCATGACAATCACACCGGAAAGGGGCAAGTAGGTATATATATACATGCATCATGCACAATGCTAGTACACAGAGCAGGAAAGTAAATGCCTACATCCCTAGAGCATGGCCCAAGATAACAGACAAAATGTGGTGTCCACAAGAGACAAATGTAGGTTTGGATCAGATGTCCATAGCCTCATTGTGTTGAAGCATGGACGACACACTAACAAGTAAGACTCATGCATGAACATGTAAACAAGCGTGTAAAGATGCCCATAAAGCCAACGAGTGGCACAAAAAAGCATGGCAAGCAAACGTCACACGGATCAAAAAAGGGGATAGGTGTGCATGAAGTAACTGGAATCATGGTGATGCATCCCGAATGGCTACATCCAAACAAGGCCTCATAGGCGTCAAATGTAACCACATAGCCATAAACCCACTAAGGGCACCATACGTGGCAAAACCAAGAACAAGAGAGGCTAACACAAGCATAAAACATAGAAGCAAGCAAGCACAGACATGAAAAACGGGTGATCCAAACCCTTTGATATGGGCCAAGGTGTATGGACAATGACAAAGACCATAGGGCCTAGATCGAGTCCAAACTAAAAGGACAAAACATAAGAAAAGGTGATAAAAGGAACAAAAGGGCTACAATAGCACATGGCATGACAAACAAGTCTAGGCCTAGGCACACAAGCATGGCATGGAGCGCACAAGCACATGCAAGATGGCATAAAGCATAGATCCAAGCACGCAAGCTTGTGAAAACATATAGGCATGGCAACTTGTGTGAATGTGTGAAATCTAGCACATAAACATGGAAGAACATGAATCCAAGCACGTAAGCATGTACGGATGCGGATCTAAGCATAAAACATGGCAAAAAGCACACAAACACATAGATCCGAGCAAAGCATAACCATAGAAATGATATCAAGCATGTGAGCACATAACCCTAACATAAAAACAAAGCGAAAAGAGGAACGAAACAAAGGAAAGCATGACATAAACCCTAAGCATGTAGATCTAAACATATAAGCGTGTAAAAAAAGTTGATCTAAGCATGAAAACATGGCATAAGGCATACAAGCAAAGTGATTTAAGCTAGAAACACCAATAAAACAAGAAACATGCTAAGAAATCTAAAAATCATGTTATTCAAGCAAAAATAGCAAAATAAATGCTAGAAAAAGATTTAGGAGGTTAGGGGTGTGGATGATAGCTAGAAAAGCTACATCCACACCTTTAAACCCCAAATCCAAAGTGTTGAACCATTGAAAGTTTCTAGCTATCATCCACACCTTTAAACCCCAAATCCAAAGTGTAGAACCAAGGAAAGGAAGATTTGGTATAAGAACAATAACTTGTGTTCTTGGTTAAGAGAGAAGAATCAAGAAACTTTGACGGTTTTTGGATGTTTTTTTTTTTGGGTGAGTTTTTGGTGTTTGGTAGAGAGAAAAAGCATGTAGAGAAGTTGGGCAGAGAGCAAAAAATCATTATAAAAAAAAAATGTCCTCCCCCCTTCTGGGGCGTGCCTAGGGCGAGTGCGAATTTCGAGGCAAAAACTCTTGAAGGGCTGCCAGCCTCAAAGGCCCTCAAAAAGTGTGGATTTGGGCACCCCTAGAAAGATCTTGGCTTCCTAATTTTGAAAAGTATGGAACCTAAAAATTCAATGGTCGGATCAAAAGTTATGGCTCTTTGAAATTTGCAGTGCGTTGATCCCAATTTTTGTTATATCTCGGCCGTTTTAACTCTGGATTTGACCCATGAATAGTCGTTAGAACGAGAATTCAATATCTTCATAATGGGATTGGTTTTAATCCGTTCTGACAGTTGGATCAAAATTAGGGTTTTTGGGCCCACCTTGGGTCGACTTCGGGTCAAACTTGGTCAAAGTTGTTAAAAATATTCGAGAAGCTTGGGTTTGGTGTAAATCTATGAAAAACGGTGTTTTTAGAAGTTTGACCTTCGGTTAAACCGAGGGTTGCCCAGGGGTGTTTTGGTCATTTTAGTGAAAAGGGGCACTTTGGGTGCTCTGGTGCCCGAATAGGTTGCGTCACGTTGATCTAGATGTTCTCATGGCCTCATAAAGAGAATAATTTTTTTAGATTTTTTGAGGGTTTGACACGCATATCGAGGGCGGACAAAATAAAGTATCAACACAAGGGAATATTTATATCTCCGTTAAGAGATTATGAATTCCATCTTGAGTATATATGTTTCTTCAACACTAAATGTGGCTGCCCAACATACTGAAATTTTGATTGTGACTTTAGATATCACTCCTAATATATCAAAGCAACCTACACTTCATGATCATGTTCATTATTCTCTTAGGATTAAGAATTAATGTAAATAGAAATCGTGAGATTTATTATTCATTTGACAGTCGTTAGTAGAATAATAAATCTCATAGCGGTCCAATTCAATATGTCTTAATACTTAAAACATATCAACTAGAAGTCTCCACTTCTATGATCAAGATAAATTATCTTAGTAGATATGTTATAGTCTTCGCAGATCAAATGTCCAATTTCATCACAGACTACAAACTAAAATTCTAAATTTACAAAGAACTTGTGATTTATATTTTTTGTGACTAAATCACATACTATGTATCTCATGTACTATATGATAATGTTCAAATATTCATGTTACCATTATTTTAGATAATAATAAAAACAACTTTATTAATCACAAAATAATGTCATACATAGCATCATACAATAGTATTTAACGGGCTCAGATCCTAACAGAAACACAGTTTTAAAACAGGCAACAAACAACAATTAAACAAAACATAGCATGTTTCTAATATATAGCCAAACAACCTAAACTAACAGCAAAGATATCAAAAATAATAAATAAATAAATAAATAAAGATAAACAAAACAAAATTTTTTCCTAAACATGCATTGGATCTAACAACAAATAAAAGTAACATTTAACACATCAAAACATGTTCATCAAAACATCCAATCATATCAAATTTCCAATCAAAACATGATGAGACAAAACAAAATAAAATCAAACAAATGAAACATATTTCTAAGCATGAATAACATATAAATTAACTAAGAACAACAAAAACACAAATTATAAAAAGAACCAAATCAATGAAAAGTCATGAAGAGAGACTCACCTTGCCATGGAACACAAACTTAATTAATATTTAATCAGTCCCTCAGTGCCTACACAACTAGATTCAATGAGATATAAAGGTAAATAGAAGATTTGAATATAGGTAATCACAACTCAAAACAAGATTAGTTTTGAAAAGGTTTTGAGAAATCCAGTTGAAAACAAGTTTCTGCCTTAAAACTAACTAAAAAGAGGTTTTTTAGATTATTAAAGAAACGTGCTCAGGTCTGTGTGTGAGTTTAGAGAAGATGAAAAATAATTTTTTGAGAAGATGGTGGCAAAAATCAACTCTCTCCAGCTAGGGTTTGAGTTTAGAGGCATAAGGATGTATTTATATATTTAAACTAGGGGTTTTAGGCCTGTTTTTAGGGTTTTGGACATTCCAAAAGGTCTAGGGGCCAGGCACCATCAAAGAGGGATGCTTTAGGCCCTAAAAACTAAGGTTTTGAGGTTCTGGAATGGGCTCTACGTACACAAGTTTGTGCATGCGTACGCATAGCTCTGATAGCCCAACTTCAAATGGTCATAACTTATTCAATTTAAGTCCAAATTAGGTAAAATTTGTATTCAAATTGAAGCCTAGGATGTCTACTTTCCAATGCAACAAACCATACTCAAATAGTCTTTGTGGATCAAAAGTTATGGTAAAATTAATAAGCAATGGTCATTTTTCAGCATCGTTTTCGAAGCAATTTGAACACTTTTGAGTTGTGATTACTTCTAAACCATCAAAATAACTTCAACTACCTTTTGTAGACATGTAAAGCTCATCATTGGGACTAGAGACTAAAGTTTATTAACCGGGTACAGAATGAAGTGTTTACAGATGTCCCTTTTTTGGCTATACTTGCTCTGCAAGTGTAGTCAAGAGCCTAAAGAGACTAACCATTTTGTAGATTAATAAACTTTAAGTCCACACATACACACACAACACAAACATGCAAACATGCAAGCAAACAATAAGACATGGGGTGTGGGTGCAAAACCCAATCTCTGGATTCTATGAGTCTTTATTCTTCTTGGTTTGTTATCTAGAACCTTGGATAAAGAGGAAAACAAACAAAAGCGGCTACTATCTCAAGCCAAAAAGAAAACTCATCACATCATCATACCATGTTATCATCACATCAACAACACATCATGAACACAACAAGAATGACTACTATCCTAAGCCAAAAATCACATCAACACATCATTAACACAACATCAGATCAAAGAGTCTAAGTTTGCTATCATGAACTTATAATCAAAGGCACACGACAAGATCGGTTACTATCCTAAGCCAAACTCACACATCACACATCATGTTATTAACACATCATCACAACATCATATCAACACAACATCATAAGCACACCAACACATCATAACCACAACATCAATGGCTACTATCCTAAGCCAAAGAACACACATCACACATTATGTTATCAACACATCATCACAACATCATAAACATATCAACACAACATCAAAAGAACACCATCGCAACATCATATTATCATAAAAAAGCTCAAAAGATTCATCACCACACATCAAGGAAATCATCATTCAAGACACACATCATTTATCTCTAGAAAAATTCATTATTTAAGGAAATCAACATCATTCAAATCCATCCATTTTTGAAAAATTTCTTCCATTTTTGAAATCTCTCTTGAATTTTTTAAACTTGAAATATTTTCTTTTGAAATTCTCCTTAGACTTTTGAAATTCTTGATTTTCTTCTGAAGTGCCAATCTCTCACTTGAATTTTTGAATCTTTCCTTTGGACTTTGAATCTTTTATATTTTTCACAACGATTAGGTCACATCAACACAACGGGTCACACCAAGTTTGGTCCAAACACATCAGGATAGAACCAAGAACAACATATCACATCAGATTAGGTCCAAACATATCAAGACTGAACCATTGGCACAACATGTCACATCATTCCTCTTAATCTTCTTTACATTTTTTTTTTCATCTCTTTTTTTTTTTTTTCATCATTTACTTTTCTCTTCTCATCTTTTCTTTCTTGTTACTCATCTCTTTTTTTCTTTTTCTTTTTTTTCTTCCTTTTTTTTTCTTCTCTTTTATTCTCTCTCTTCATCTTCATCCTTTCTTTTTCTTCTCTCATTTTCCAATTCCTTATTTCTTTTTGGATCTTCATCTTTCATCATTTTTTTTCTTCTTAATTTCAACATCTCACATTTTTAATTTTTTTTTTTTTTACTTCTAAAAAAACAATTTCTCTTTAGAGCATTAGCAAAGAAGAGTTGATTAGGCCATAGGTTTGTTGCATTCTTTTCTTTTTATAGGGGCACATATTTACTGAACACATCATTCATTCATTTTTTATTTTATACAACTTTTGCCTTTAGATGACCATCAATGCCCTAGAATTCCTAGCACCTCTAGACAAAGATCAGAGATGGTTGAAAGAGACTCTAGATCAAAGAAGTTCTAAACACAACACAAGTTTTGAGACCAATGAATATTTATGAACACAAAAGGTTAAAAGCGACTCTAGAGTAAAGAAGCTTCAAGTATGACAAGAGTTTAGAGATAGTAAAGCACAAAATGATTTGAATACAAAGAGGGCCTTGAAGAAAATTTGGAGGAATTGAAGAAAGGAGGTAAAAACAAGGGATCATAGATCCATATGATTTTGCACATTAATGTGTATTCTCTTTGAACTAGTTTTGCATGTATTACCTACCATCTTTATTGATTAGTCCAAATAGGAATTTAAAATTTGATCACCTCTAGTCAACTCAATCATTGTCCTTGTTTTAACATGCACACCTCACTTGTCTCATTTCTCTCTTCTTGCATTCTCCTAAATCAATTCATCTCTCATGTATGGTCATTTTCTCCTCATCATGGTTGCTTTAGATTAGAGCTAGACTCATCTTCCCTTGTATTTTCATTCCTTTGTCATTCCCATTTATGATTTGCCCCTAGTTTGGAGTGAGTTTACCATTTTCCTGCTTTTCTTCACTTATTTTTAAGGTGCCCTAACATTTGCCTAGGCTGCCCTTTCAAGTTTTCAAACTAGCGGGCCTTTCTTCTTTCTTTGTTTTTTTTTTTTTTTTTTCTTTTCTCAACTAAGGATAGGCTTTCCAAAACTTTTAGGGCTAAACTACCTCAATTGATCAGAGAGAACTTGTTTATGGACCGTAATGAGGCTGGGATTCTGAGGATTAAGAAAGAAAGGGTATTTAAGGCTCAAGTTCAATTTTATTCTCAGGGTATCCTAGTTTCCAAGGATTACTATTTATATCGTGCTTGCATTGTTTTCTTCTTTTTCCTTGTCCTTTTGATTCTCACTTTCCTTTTCCTTTCTTCTTTTCTTGTATCCCCCTTTTTCTTTTCTTTTTGTTTTTCTCTCTATTTTCTTTTTCTGCGCCTCTTGTTGGAAAAAGGGGTATTCTTTTGCTTATAAATCATCCTCACATCCCTCCATCATTCATGCCCAAAACTTGCCCCTAATATAGAGCTGATCCTTTCCAATATTAGAGTATGCCCCTAGTGTTAAGAGTAACCTTTTCAAATCACCATCTCTTAAGAACATGAGCCTAGTGTGAGGGTAATCTCTTGGCATGGGTATAAAGAAGGAATTCATTTAGGCTCAACGGGGTTAGCAAGTGGAAATAATCTCTCATTGTAAAAAGGGTAGCAGAAAGATGGCCTCTCATCCCTTCAACCTTGATTGCTTAGCCTTTCCAAACCTAGGTTAGCCTTTTCATCTCACCAAGTTCTCATCATCGTAGTGTCATCCATGTGAAACAACAAGTTATTTATTCAATTTCTATTTCCCACCTATGAACTCACTCTTGTCTTGTGCTTAAGGAATCTCTCATCACTTATCATTCTCATTCTTGTGTACTCTCTCACTTGATCAAAGTCCCTTTTTTTTTTCTCTCTATCTCTCACCATTTTTCTTAGTTTCATGATTGCTCTTTATGACCGAATGGACTAAGACAATCTCATCTTTCGATTCCTTATTTTAGGTTCAGGATTCATTCATTTCAAAACTAGCAAAAAGATATCACATGAGACACGTCGTATTTGAATGACCATCTTTATAGAAAGTGAAACAATATTGACTTGAAAATTCAAAGGAACATGACTCAACAACAAAACATATGGAAAGACTCAACAAGACATTTTAAACAAAGACTCAACAACACAATAAAGGGAATGACTCAACAACATAATATTTAGAAAGACTGAAATAGACTTGACAAATTGAAGACATAACAATTGAAAAAGACTTAACAAAATTGAAATGGCTCATCCATTAGCAAAGGTATTCTCATGGATTAAATCTCTTCAGCATGTCCCTTCATTTGATCTTGCTTCATCTCTAGCGTCTTGGCTTGGTGATCACCCCACCATTAATCAAATCTTGAATCTTATGCTTCAACCTAAAGCAATCATTTGTCTTGTGTCCTAGCTTTTGGTGAAAAGCACAATACTCATTCATGTTCCAAGTGCTTAGGATTGGAACTGGAATAAGAGTAGGTTTAAGCAGCTTAAGATATGTAAATGACATCAAATTTCCTTCTCTTTTTGTGGATGTCATTGGCAATAACTTTCTTTCTTTTGTCTTGCCAAAGAGATCCTTAGCTTGTGGGCCATGTACTTCTTCAAGCCTTTGTAGTATAGTGCTCACATCCTTCATTAGCTCCTCAATGCAAACAAGTGTCTTGTTCATGATGTCGATACTTTCATTTATGCTCTTCATTGCTTCTTTTTATCCTCCTTAGTGAGTAGACCTTGACAAGATTAGGGATGTGCTTTGAGATCATCTAGTGTCCCTAAAAATGAATTTGATCATCTAATGTCTTAAAGTTTTGGACCCAACATCTTAATCAACTTTTCTTGCTGGCATCAACTTGTGGACTACAAGTATGCCCCATTCGTATTCTAAGTCTCTTATCATTTCATTATCTTGGACTTAGAAATAGAATGAGCTACATCAATTTTTCAAAATTCATGTTTTCCCCTATGCTTAAAGCCCAATTACATCATTCACACTTCTCACTCTCTCGTCTTTCCTCACTTGGATCCAAGCCCAACATTTTTTTTTTCCCTTTGGGCTTTGAATCCAATTATAAGCCACTCATCTTGCCCTCTCCTCCTCATTTGGGCTCAAGCATAGGTTGTTAATGAATTTTGCAAGGTTAGTCCACATCTTGTGCTCTATTTGACCTTATGAAATTGGTCTCATCAAACAATTTAAACACAAAGATCAATGCCCTATTTATAATGCAAGCCCATCATGCTTTGGAAAATTTCTTTTCTTACATAGCACATTATAACATAATTTTAAAGAATATGGAACAACTCATAAAGGAATTATATCAATCAAACACTACACCAAAAATAATTGAATAATATATTTGTAGAGATAGAAAGATGAAAAATAATTTTAGAAATTGTTTAACTTTTAGGGAAAATAAATTATCTTCAACAAATTTTAGAGAACATATTATATATTATACCACAATTACAAAACAATTATCTATTTTCACGCGTCACGTGGGTCTATGATTAGCAATAATAATTTAAAAAACATAAAAAGTTTAATTAATTCCAGCAAAATCTCAATTCTTAATTAATGAATTCAAAAAAAAAAAAAATCAAGTGCTTGTAGTGAGTTTTCAAAGAACCCAATTATTCAAAAGAAAAATTGAAACTCATTTCAACACAATATATGGGAAAATAAATAAATGTCTCTCAAAACTCTAATGTGGGATTTGATTTTTTTTTTTTTTTAATTTAAAATATAAGTATCCAGTATGAGTTTTCCATGCTTAGTGATAATATAGGGTTAATATTAAGGGTATTTACCTAAAGAAGCACGGACATGGCAATTTGTTTGTCGTGCCCGTGTTAGACAAGGTTGCACACTTGTCCTCCTTTTTTTTGTATTTTTTTTAAAAAAATAATTGGACACATCAAGGACACGTTCAGGACACAGACGAGATGCCTCATGCAATTTTTTTTTTTTCCTTTTTTAAAGAGACTAAAAGTCCTAAGCCCGTTACGATGCATTTTAAGAATAACTTAAGAACAAAAATCTAACCCTAAGTCCCAAAATCTGACTCTCTTGATCTCTCTCCCTCTCTCACTCTCTTAGGGTTATCGGCGAAAACTGCGTAGGTCAACAACTGCTTTATTAGTGAAAGCAAAGACTAATAGAGGCAAGGGCGATGGCGATGGTAAGTTCTCTCATCTCTATCACTCGATCCTTCTCTTTCTCTCTAATGCTTAATCTTTCTTTGGCTCTCTCTCTCTCTCTCTCTCTCTCTCTCTCTCTCTCTTCCTTGCTTGAGTTCTTGAGTTGCCTATATAGTTATTTCTTTTTAGTTTCAAACTTTCAATCTTGTATTTTAATTTCTAAACATCGTTTTAATTTATTATATATTCACTTTATTATCGACTATTACTCTTAAATTGATATATGTTTTAAATTATATGAAAAATAAATGCTTAACAATATATTGAAAATATAAATATAAATATATATATATATATATAATAATTAATAAATATACGTATCATTTCTGTCGCAATATCCTACTTTCTCACAAATTGCCGTGTCACTATATTATACCCATACCCGAACCCATCCCCATATCCATATCCGTGCTTCCTAGGCATTTACACATTTGTTAAGAGTAAATGTGGACACGCTTAAAAATTCAATTCTCTTCCTACTACTTTTTTCCCTTTGCACGAAGCTTCCTAAACGTTCTCCTTAGTTGGCTCATCTCAGCTACCGTGGATTTGTTTTCATTTTCAGGTTTGTGTTCACTTTCTTAGTTTGCTGTCGATTCCTCAATGCTCAATCTACGAAACTTGTTTGATTATTTATTGATCAGTTGCTCATTCTACGACCCCTATATGTAGTCAATGGCAGTTTCATATCCATCCCCATATCCATATCCGTGCTTCCTAGGCATTTACACATTTGTTAAGAGTAAATGTGGACACGCTTAAAAATTCAATTCTCTTCCTACTACTTTTTTCCCTTTGCACGAAGCTTCCTAAACGTTCTCCTTAGTTGGCTCATCTCAGCTACCGTGGATTTGTTTTCATTTTCAGGTTTGTGTTCACTTTCTTAGTTTGCTGTCGATTCCTCAATGCTCAATCTACGAAACTTGTTTGATTATTTATTGATCAGTTGCTCATTCTACGACCCCTATATGTAGTCAATGGCAGTTTCATATACAGCTTCACGTTAATGATCGATGAACGCCGCTTTGAAATCAGTCCACCGGCCATTGTAGATGGATGGTATCTCTCTTACTAGCAACAAGAGGATGTGGGTTTGAAAATGCATGCAGGCGCCATGGAGGGAGGGTACCTACTACCAACAACGTCAAGTAAAAAGCCTACACCAAAGCCTATACTACAATTTTTCTTCTTTATTTTGTTTTGTTTTGCTTTTATTTTTGTTGATTACGTGGAACTTCACTAATGTAGAACTCTTTGAACTCACCCCTGAGGAGAAAACAGATACACAAAACCCCACCAAAAAGCGTGTTCTACATTTGTTTTGACAAAATCCTTTAGACAATAGATTTATACTCCTTTCATATCGAAGTAAATATTTTCAAATGTAAAATATTTTATATGTAAAACATTTTTAGTAAAATATTTTCAGGTATTTGGTATGACAAATAAATTTTTTTAAGCAAACCACCAAAATCGATGGCTAAGCATCAAACCCACTAATGCTAGAGGTCCAATGACCAAACCGCTAGAACCGATAGTTGGAATGGCAGCTCCAGCAACTGGACCATTAGAACCGGCAGTTAGAGTGATGGTTCCGATAACTGGACTTCCAAAGATCACCATTGGAGCAGTATTTTCAGTGATCACTGAACCACCAACACTGGTCGCCAGAGCGGAGTCTTCAGACACCAAAGTGCCGGCATTGGTCGCGGAGCAGAGCCACTAGCCACTAAACCTGGACACCAATCTCCAACCACCAGACCGCCATCACTAGTCACTAGAGTGGTGTCTCTAGTCACTGGACCAAAGACCTTGCTACCAGATGGGAAGGGAAAGCCACTATCTATTTTTCGGAAATGTTTTACCAAATTTTCAAAGGTAAAACATTTTACAACTTTTTATAAAGGATTTTATAGTCAACGAAAAATATTTTACAAGTTTGACTATAATTTACCTACAAAAAAATACCTGAAAATGGAAAGACTTTTTCTAAAAAAGATTTTCATTTAACCCCCAAAAAAAAAAAAAAAAAACGGAGCACTAGTGAACATCTAACTGTTAGTCCACAAGGGATAGAATCCAAAACTTGGTGACTTTAAGTTCGAAACTAGTTTTTTGGTACTGGCATCACAAGCAGTCACTCCCACAGTTTAAACATGTCAAGTTCAGGGGTTGGGGAATTTATCTTATATTGGTGTTAATCAATGGGCAAAATAATAAATTCCCAAACACTACCAAATGTATCACAAAGCTCTAGTGATGTGAATAATGTAAATTCCCAAACACTACCAATATCACAAAACTGACAAAAGTACTTGAAGTCTCGAAGTAATGGTAATGAATAATGTAAATGATGCCAGCTAATATTACCGACAACAAACCAACATATGCATGAGAGACTAGTCAAAATGCAATGAAAATGACTGCATTTCCATCTGCTACCAAAGCCTCAATTGTAAACATCATTTTCCATAGGTCATCCAACTGCCAGGAAATGATAAAATTATGTATCTGAGTATTCAAAAATAGTACATGGGCCATCCAAACTAGATTTTTGAAAAAGCAAAACAGAGAAGCTTCCTGGGTCAAAAGATCGCAGATAATGAACAAAAGTATATAGTCCTATCAAAATTGCAACAAATGAAGCCAATTTGAAAATTTGCTACTGGGTTTTCATACAATTCCTCCAATTCCATTACTAGAACTACACAATCATCATGATTGTGTGATGTTGATGAAACTAAATAAGGGTCTCCATGGGTCGGATTTGTGCCCAACCTAAGGAACTTCTCCACCCAATCAGATTGGATGGAGAAATTCCAGACCCACCACTGACCATTGAGGGAGTCGGATTGGAAAAATTGGATTACTGTCAGGTGTCAGCTGGATTCGGTTGAAACTGGTAACAGTGGAGAGAGGCAAAGCAATGGCAAAAATCTCCCCAGATTCAGTAGATATCACACTAGATCAGGTGGATAGGGGAGTGCGTTGGTCGGGTTGAGTGGTTTTTTCAATCCAACCCACCAGGAACAGATTAAAAGAATCCCAACCCATCATGGGGTCCAACCCAACCCACGTAGGTCAGGTTGGACCCACAAGTTCGAAAGTTTTTTTTTTTTTTTTTTAAATAATAAAAAGAAGAATAGCAACAATATTACAACTATTTGCTACCCCCTAAAATCTGAAATTCTAAGTATTAGCACCATCATACACAAATTATCATATCAACACAATATCAAACCAAATGATATTAAGTTAGTAAGAAATTAAATAGTTATATCCTAACTTAGTTGAGAAACAAAATATGTTTGAACTAATTCCAAACCAACTCAATTGAGAAACAAAATAAACATAGACAAGTTCTACGAGTTACATGGATCCAAAATATCCAAGCTATCCAAAATAAACATAAACTAGTTCTATGAATTACTGGGAACCAAAATATCCAAGCTATCCAACATTCCAATTAATCATCCACTTCTACTATTTTATTAAATTAAGAAGAGGGGCAAAAGCGTAACTAAATAAACATATAATATATATTTAAAATATATATTAAACTTAGGTAGGTTGTATCATGTTAAGCAAATTTGTGAATCTACTTACCTGAACAAAACCCAATCTGCAGCCAAAAAAAAAAAAAAAAAGGCAATTTGACCCAACCCATCAACCCCTAAAAACTGACCCAGCCCATCAAGTAATGGAAACCAAAATCAATTGGTTGAGAACTTGAACTAGACTTGCATTAAAATTAAGAATTAAAGCTGGAATTACAGAGAAACTGGAGAAACAAAGTTTCTGTCCAGGTCTGAAACTAAGTTAAATTCACATCAAAAACTGATTGTATTCTTACATAGCCTATTTATAATCTTTTAACTATTAGGAAATAAAGTAACCAATAGTTACATAAGTCAAAGCTGTAATTAAAGAGGATACATGGCAGATATTAGAAGTCAAAATAAGGGGCTGCTGGCAGTCCTAAGAGGTCAGAAGGTTGGCTGGCTGGTTGTCAGTCCTAAGGATAGAGGGTGGTGGCAGATATGAGAGTCAAAATAAGGGGCTGTTGTCAGTCCTAAGAGGTCAGAAGGTTGGCTGGCTGGTTGTCAGTCCTAAGGATAGAGGGTGGCTGCATCATACTCCCCTCCATAAAGGAAACTTGCCCTCAAGTTTCAGTTGGAAAATAAGGCTTCAAATGCTTCACATTGAAGGCACTAGAAATGTTTAAGTGAGGGGGTAGTTGGACTGTGTAGGCATTGTCATTGATTTTAGTCAATACTTTGCATGGACCTACTTTCCTTGCTCCCAACTTGGAATAGGAGCCATGAGGACACCTTTCTTTAGTCAAAATCACCCATACAAGGTCCCCTTCCTTGAAAATTAGTCTCCGTCGGTGAATATCAGCAACAGCTTTGTAGTTTGCATTGGAATGTTCAATTCTCTCCTTGACTTGTGCATGGACAGATTGCATAAAATCTGTCATTTCTGTTGCTCTTACATTCTCCTTTTTAGAAAGTGGCAAGGGTGCCAAATCTAAGACAATCAAAGGTTTATTCCCATACACAGCTTCAAAAGGAAATGTGTTAATAGCCCGATTAAGAGAAGAGTTGTAAGCAAATTCAGCCAAGGGAAGGATACTTTCCCAATTCCTAGGATTTTCTCCAATTAAGCATCTCAAGAGATTTCCAAGACTCCGGTTGACAACTTCAGTTTGACCATCCGTTTGAGGGTGGAAAGAAGTGCTAAAGCTTAATTCAGTTCCTATCTTGCACCATAGAGTTTGCCAAAAATGAGCAAGAAATTTAGCATCCTTGTCGGAAACAATAAATAGGGGAACACCATGAAGCTTGTAGACTTCTTTGAAAAATAAAGCAGCCACATTGGAAGCATCTGAAGTCTTTTTGCATGGGATGAAGTGAGCCATCTTGGAGAAACGATCCACTACCACCATGATTGAATCACTCTTTCGTTGTGTAGGCGGAAGGCCAAGAACAAAATCCATACTAGTATATTCCCATGGTTTATTAGGCACTGGAAGGGGTAAATACAGACTTGCATTAGTGGTTGTACCCTTTCCTTTTTGACAAACTTGGCACCTTTAAACATGCTGCTCAACATCTTTAGTCATTCCCGGCCAAAAGTAGTCTTGTTTAAGGAATTCTAGGGTCTTTGATTTGCCAAAATGCCCCAAATTATGCTGTTCAACAATCATCAACTCCCTTAGAGAACATTTAGGCACACATAGTTTCAGCCCTTTGAAAAGAAATCCATCCTTCAACCAAAAGTTAGATTTGGTAGCTTGCTGTCCCTGCTGCAATTGTTGGTGTAGATCACCAAAATGTGGGTCATCTTGGTAACTCTCCTTGAAAACTTCAAAACCAGCAACCTTAGCTTGCATTTATACCAAGAAATTAGTCCGCCTACTCAACCCATCAGCCACTTTGTTGAGAATTCCCGACTGATATTTCAATGAGAAAGTGAATTGCTGCAAAAAGCTTACCCACTTAGCATGCCTCTTGTTCACATTAGATTGACTATTGAGATATTTCAAAGCCTCATGATCGGTGTGTAGAATAAACTCCTTGTAGGCCAAATAGTAACTCCAATGCTTGATGGCTTGAACAATAGCATAGAATTCCTTGTCATAGGTAGAATACCTAAGTTTTGCTTCATTCAACTTCTCACTAAAGAATGCTATGGGCTGCCCTTCTTGGCTAAGGACACCCCCAATTCCCACTCCTAATGCATCACAATTAAGCTCAAATATCTTGTCAAAATTGGGCAAGGCAAGGATAGGAGCTTCGGTTAACTTCCTCTTCAAAAGTTGGAAGCTTTCTTGGGCTTCATCAGTCCAAAAAAAGGACTTTTATTTGAGACAATTGGTGAGAGGTGCTGCAATGGTACTAAAATTGCTAATAAACCTTCTATAAAAGGTAGCAAGACCATGCAAACTCCTCACCTCATGCACACTAGAAGGTGTAGACCAATCAACAATTGCCTTAACCTTGTTTTCATCCATGAACACTCCTTTAAAAGACACAACATACCCCAAGAACACCACTTGATCCATCCCAAAGCTACACTTTTTCATGTTACCATAAAACTTTTCTCTCCTCAAAATGTCAAGCACAAGCTGTAAATGCACCAAGTGATCCTCCAAACAGCGGCTATACACCAAAATATCATCAAAATACACCACAACACAAACCCCCAAAAGTGGTTGCAACATTTGTGTCATCACCCTCATGAAAGTACTAGGTACATTTATCAAACCAAATGGCATAACAAGCCATTCAAATAATCCATGATGTGTCTTGAAGGCCGTCTTCCATTCATCTCCTGGGTGAATTCTAATTTGATGATACCCACTTCGCAAATCAATCTTGGAAAACACCTTTGCACCCGTCAAGCAATCTAGCATGTCATCCAATCTAGGAATTGGAAAACGATACTTGATTGTGATCTTGTTGATAGCTCTACTATCCACACACATCCTCCAAGAGCCATCCTTCTTAGGAGTCAAGAGAGCAGGTACTGCACAAGGGCTAATACTAGCCCGAATGTAGCCTCTATCAAGAAGCTCTTGAACTTGTTTTTGCAACTCTTCCTTCTCCTTTGGAGCCATACGATATGCTGCCTTATTTGGAAGGGGTGCACCCAGTACCAAATCAATGGCATGTTGAATGTCTCGCATAGGAGGCAAGTCAGGAGGTAACTCATGGGGAAAAACATCACCATATTGCTGTAATAACTCAGTGACAGCACTAGGAACATCAGTTCTAGCCATTGTGTTAACTGGAATTAATGCCAAAATGTAGCCACTATCTTGACTTTCTTGAATGAAGCTTTTAGAAGCGAGCAAAGAGGTTGTAGAGGATTTAGAAGTCACCTTTTCCTTCATTGGCAGCAAAGTAAATTGCTGATTGTCTTTGCTTAAGGTATAGGTGTTCTTCTTCCCATCATGCATCGTTTGGCGATCATATTGCTAAGGTCTTCCAAGAAGGATATGGCACGCATCCATTGGTACTACATCACACCAAACTTCATCAAAATATTTCTTTCGGATAGAAAATGGCACCAAGCAACGCTTCATTACTTTCACCTCATTACCCTTCTTGAACCAAGAAAGTTTGTAGGGATGTGGATGATCTTGAGTAGCAAGCCTCAACTTATCAACCACCTCCTGAGAGACCACATTTTCACAACTTCCCCCATCGATGATCATACTACAAACTCTTCCTCCAATGCTACAAGTTGTATAAAAAATATTGGTTCTCAACCAATCTTCTTCGGAATTGAATTTAGGAGCAAGAGTCTTTCTCATCACAAGTGTCAAGCCCTCTTCTTCTTCAAAATCACCACCAACCTCATTTGAAGGTTGATCAAAGATGGGTTCTCCATCTTCATGTTCAAGCTCTTTTACTTCCTCCAACATAAGAGCCTTCTTCCTACAATCCGAAGATCGATGCCCCGGTTCTCCACACTTGAAACATTTGAAAGTACCCACCTGTTGCTGTCTACCCTCGCCAACAGTGGCTGTTTGGGACTGTTTTGGGGCTGTAATAGCAGATTTAGAACCTGCTGGCTGTTGTTCAACCCCAGAAGTTTCTCCTCTCCAATTTGTGCTTGAATTCCCAGCCTTATAATGGCTAGAAATCCCCTGCTCAGACCTGGAACCCCACTGTCCAGACCTTAAAGCTGGCCTAGTTTGTTGCTTCTCTACTAGTAAAGACCGGTTGTAGGCTTCCGACACGTTCCACAATGATTAAGGACATCTTGGATGGATGGCTTCAATCCACTCAAATACCTTGCAACCATTTGTTCCTCACTTTCATTCAAATCTACCCTTACTACAAGTTGGTGAAACGCCTCCGTATACTCCTCTACACTTTCCTCTTGCTTAAGGTTGTGTAGGTCTTTGTAGAGTGATTGGGTGTAGTTGAAAGGAAGAAATTGCTCACGGAACTTTTTCTTCATCTTCTCCCAACTCTTGATCTTGACTTTACTACTTCTTTGGCAAGAAATTTGCAATTGTTCCCACCAAGCGAAAGCTCTCCCTTTAAGGCGAATAGCGACTAGTTTCACTTTCTTTTTATCTATAACTTCATAATAATCAAACACCCTTTCAACGGTGTTAAGCCAATCTACAAAGTCTTCCGGTTTGAGACTCCCTTGAAATTCTGGAATTTCAACCTTGAAGTTGTAGTCAAGCCTTGGCTCATTTCTTTCCACATAAGGCCTACCCTTTGGAGGAGCTCCAAAAGGGTTCTCAAAATGAGAATGAGAGTCATCGGACTCGTCGGTAGTCTCAGGAGGAGGTTGCATACGCTGCACCACCTCCGTAAGTGCTGCAACTTGTCTCCTTAATTCAGCAATCACGTCTTCTCTCTCTATGTTTTGATTCCGTCCAACATTCCTCCCCACTGGAGGGTTGGCTTCAACTCCTTCCCCAACATCCATTTGATTCCCCCTTATTCCACCTCTCCTTCCTCTCCTTCTTTGAGCCATTAGAAGCTTCACAATCTTTGAAAAAAATTGTAAATAGAAGTAACAGCACAGGTGATAAAATCTGTGATATTTGCAACAGCCATAGATTTGATTGGCACAAGGAACCTAGATCTAAATTCTAGGAACTTGAATGGAGGGAGAAAAAAAAAATACAAGGAAATCTAGGGTTCAAATGATCAAAGTGGTAGGGAGAGGACCAGATCTGTGCTTTGATACCAAATGATGAAAACCAAAATCAATTGGTTGAGAACTTGAACTAGACTTGCATTAAAATTAAGAATTAAAGCTGGAATTACAGAGAAACTGGAGAAACAAAGTTTCTGGTCAGGTCTGAAACTAAGTTAAATTCACATCAAAAAACTGATTGTACTCTTACATAGCTAGCCTATTTATAATCTTTAACTATTAGGAAATAAAGTAGCCAATAGTTACATAAGTCAAAGCTGTAATTAAAGAGGATACATGGCAGATATTAGAAGTCAAAATAAGGGGCTGCTGGCAATCCTAAGAGGTCAGAAGGTTGGCTGGCTGGTTGTCAGTCCTAAGGATAGAGGGTGGTGGCAGATATGAGAGTCAAAATAAGGGGCTGCTGTCAGTCCTAAGAGGTCAGAAGGTTGGCTGGCTGGTTGTCAGTCCTAAGGATAGAGGGTGGCTGCATCAGAAGAGAGAGAAAGATTAGGATTGAGATTGGCAGTGCCTAAACCAGAAACTGTAGTGGCTAAGCCATTTGCCAATGTAACATTGGGAAGACTACTAGATTGCTCAAGGTCAGAGAGTAAACCTGAGGTACCTGTCATATGATTAGTAGCACATGAGTCAATGACCCAAGGGTCTTGAGTAGCAAGACAAGCAGCAGAAGTACCTTGTTAAGCCAAAGTAGTAGTAGAATCAGACCCAACAAAGTTGGAATGTAGAGACAAGAGGCGATTGTACTCTTCCTCAGGAATAGAGACTACTTTGGATGTTGGTGGAAGTGACTGTGAAGGCAGTTCTTGAACTTGAAAACTAGCTTGGTGAGCCGAGGGTTTACCATACAACTCCCAACAAAAGTATACTCTATGATTTTTACCATGACAATAAGTGCACTTACAAAGACCATGTCCTTTACCACAACCCCCTTGTTCACTACCACGGCCCCCACGGCCTCGGCCCCCACAACCTCGACCTCCACAACCACCTCTAGTACTCCCCATGTAAGTGGTAAAGGCAGATTTATCACCAGAAGGTAATGCATCAGTATTGGAGGAAGAGAAAGGGTCAGTACTCAAATCAGATAATGTGACCTGTCAAAGTCTACCAAAAACTTCATTCAATGAAGGGAGGTCTGGACTAGCTAAAATTTGTGATTTTACTGGATTCAAACTTTTAGGCAATCCAGAGAGGAAGCGAGCAACATGCATAGAATCTCGTTGTTTCTTCATAATTTCAACATCAGAGGAGATAGGCTGATAAATATTGAGTTCTTCACATACACCCTTAAACTTATTATAATAGTCTTCCAAAGACATATCGCTCAAACTCAAGGAGAAATAATTTTGACGAAGATCATAAACCCGCTTTAAATTGTTAACACTAGAGTAAAGTTCCTTGGCTTGTTCCCAAACAAGTTTAGCAGTTGGTAAGAAAACCAAACTACAACTGATCTTAGACTCCATGCTTTCCACAAACAACTCCTAATTTGTGCATCTTCGGCTCTCCAATCAGCAACTTTAGGGTCTGTAGATACAGGAGGTTCCTTAATCACATAATCAAACTTCTTTCTACCAAGAAGAAAGACTTCAACTGCTTGTGCCCACTGAGCATAATTACTACCATTTAGACGAATGGAGGTAATTGATAACATATCAAGAGATAAGAAATAATTAGGGGCTGAGCGCTGTCTTTGGACTCCATAATAGCAATCTGAAGAACAAACTAACACTAAAGAAATATGTTGAACTGAATTAAAACAAACTCCAACCAACAACCAATGTACTTCAACTAATCAGCTACACCAACAGCAACTCATCTATCAAAGAATCAACACCAAACTATTCCTAAAAAAACAAGGCAGCAACAAATCCATACCAACACCAAAAAAAAAAAGTGTCCAATCCACCACTAAACATCAACCCAAGGCTTGAACAGATAATCAAAGAATGTATTGAAGAAGAGAAGAAAAATCAGACCATGGTTGAAACCCTTAATTGAAAAACTCCGGCGGCAGTACTAGGGTGCGAGAGCGGCAGCGTGAGGACCAGCAAGTAAGCTAGGATGGGTCGCCGGAGAAGGGCGAGTAAAACCCCGCCTCTCTCACTGTCAGGCGACATCGATCTGGTGTCGCGAGACCAGAGAGAGGGTCACCGGCACTAGACAACTCCTTCAGCCACTAAATCGAGATCGTTGGAGGTCTCTATTAGGGTCGTCGAAGCTAGTGGGTAAGGTTATAGTTGCCGGCGACAACAATATCGGTGGGTGGTGGTCGGAGGGTTAACGGCAGCGGCGGGTTGGTGGCTTTGATACCGTGTTGTTTACTGTGAAAGTGTTTAGGGTTTGATTAGTCAACCCTAACACATAAAATATTATTTATATATAAAGTACATGATATTACTGTTTTACTCGTATTACTCATAACAAGGACAATGTAATAAAAGTTGATCTCCCAAAGCTGCAATCCAAACAAAAAACGCAATTCTGGAAGGAACCTTTTGCTTCCAAATACTTCTCCAAGGGAAGGACCAAATACTTACACCCAACAAAGCCTAATAATAATTGCTCACATCAAAACCCCTACTCTTAATAGGTGTCCAACACATTTTATCTTCACCAATACCCCTCAACGAGACTCCATAAATAACATCCATAAAAATAGACAAAGTTCCAATTCCCAATCCTAAATTGCTTGCAAGACCTCCAAGTCCCAATAAAGAACCCCATTAGGGAACTACATGAGATCAACCACATAAGCCTCCTTAACTCTACTAATTTTGAATAATTCTGAAAGACACACTCTCAAAGGATTATCCCCACACTAGACATCATGCCAGAATTTCACACCAGTGCCATCTCCAATCTCAAACTGAATGTAGCAAGAAAAAGTAGACCAGCCACTACTAATAGTCTTCCATAAACTCACCCTATAGGAGCTTGGAATAGAATTAGAGCACCAACCTCCCTCCTTACTTCCATATTTAACCCTTATAACCCTTCTCCATAACGCTTCTCTCTCAGACCCAAATCTCCACAACCATTTTCCTATTAGCGCTTCATTAAAATGTCTCAAATTTCAAATTGCTAAAGCCCCAAAATGGATAGGAGAGCAAACCTTAGACCAATTCGCCAAGTGACGTTTTGAATCATCTCTTAAACAACTCCAAAGAAAATTTCGTTTTAGTTCTTCTAAAAGGTTTGCTATATCCACTGGAATTGGGAAAAGGGAAAGGAGATAAGTAGGTAAATTGGATAAAGTACTTTTTTAAGAGTAAGTTTACCCCCTTTGGAGAGAGACATCCGTTTCCATCTTGCTAACCTCTTTTCCACCTTCTCAATGATGGGATTCCAGATTGCCTTATCTTTACATTTTGCACCCAATGGAAGGCCTAAATATTTCATAGGAAGTGAGCCTTGCTTGCAACCCAAAGCAACTACTAGCAACTCAAAATTTGGAACCCCTCCCATAGGAACTAGTTCAAATTTATCCCAATTAATTTTTAATCCCAATACAATCTCAAACCATGACAAAATCAGGCGCAGAAACAATAGTTGGTCAAGATCAGCATTGCAAATAACCAATGTATTATCTGCATAGAGAAGATGAGTTACCTATAAGTGATCATCTCTGGAGGTACCCACACTAAAACCAAACAAACGACCTTCCCTCACTACCTTATCCATCATTTTGCTAACTGCCTCCATAACAATAACAAACAAGTACAAAGGGTCACCCTGACATAAACTTCTATAATTCTCAAAGAAGCCACAATGAGCTCCATTAATTAAAACTAAGAATTTACCATGGATATACAGAAAAAGTATCCATTTTCTGGAAAACCAAACTGCTCGAGCATAGAAATTAGGAAACCCCAGTTCATATGATCGTAAGACTTCTCCACATCCAACTTGCACAACACCTCCATAACTCCTGATTTTAGACTACTATCTAGGCACTCATTTGTAATGAGAACAAAATCCAAAATCTGCCTATTCTTAACGAAGGCATTCTGAGTCTCTGAAATGACATCCCCAATCATCTCTTCCATCGTATTAACCAAGACTTTAGCAATAATTTTGTAAACCCCCCTATCAAACTAATAGGCCGAAAATCTTTCACCTCTACTAAATCTGAGTTTTTAGGAATCAAAGAAATAAAGGTTGAATTTAAGCTTTTTTTCGAACTGACCTCTCTCAAAAAAACCTGAAAAATCTCCAGGTGATCTGATTTGATAACATCCCAGCAAGTCTAGAAAAAAGCCATAGGGAAACCATATGGGCAAGGAGCTTTGTCCCCCTCAAAATCTTTAACTACCCCAAAAATTCTACTTCATCAAAAGGCCTCACCAGCCAGCCAGCCTTGTCATCAGAAATTATGGGATTAATTGTTAGAGAAAATCATGGGATTGAGCCATTGAGGCAACAAAATGCAATTCAAATTCAAGTTATTATTGATTTGTGTATGTAATGCCATTATGAATATGGATTCCATTGTTTTGTATTTTCAAAGAAAGGTGTATGGAAAAATGTAGCCCTACGGGCTCTTGTCCTTGTCCCAGGGATGTATGCCATCAATTCAAACCATGTATTTCCCATGTGTTCTGCCTCACTTTCTTTGCTTCTGCCTTCTCTAAATTTTCTCTATTTCATTTTGATTTTAACATATTTTTTCTCTAAATTTGTAATTTCTATTAACTTTCAAATTAATTTCAATTATAAGTGACTGGCTAGGCACTATAAATATGGACAAATTGCATTCTCCAAAGTATGAGGGATGCATAAACGTTATAAGGCCACAATGCCAACAATTTCCTTGGGCACTACATTACTCCTACCCATTAAATATTTACCTGTTTCCTTTTTCAAACAGGCCACAGCCAGAAGAAAAAAAAAATAAAATAAAATCCCCATAATATTCACCCCTCAGATTACAACAGACCATGATTCCACTCATATGCCAACTGACAGAGCAATGATGACCTAGTTCTCTCAGTATTCTGCAAATTAGCTAGGACTGTTAGTAGATTTTACTAAAACAAATGGTATATCATTAATCATTCCAATTCCTACCAACAAAATGTTGCTTGGAAGCATGAGAAACCCCCAACCACTATAACTCCCACCTCCTCTTCATCCACCACCACCACTAATGCAGGAGCAAAGCTGAAATTATTTTTGAATTTATCTTATAGGAAATTTGATAATTGTAGACTTTTATTTGGATAGGGATTAGATTTGACATTAGATAGGGATTAGTATTTGAGTTTAGTTAGGATTAGTTTTGGTATGTTGTTATCTTTATCTCTTTATTTTCCAGTTCTAGCTCTATATAAGAGACTAGTTTATTTGTATTTTTAGAACAGACGTGATTAATGAAAATTCAGATTGGATATTTTTCCAGTTGTTAGTTGCTGACTCCTAACGCCTTAGGTGCTGATTCCTAAGGCTTTAGCTTGGTGCTGATTCCAAGTGACCTAAGTGCTGATTCTTAGGTTTATCCTTTACTTTTTCTTGTTCTTTTATTTTTCTATTTATTTTCCTGCATCAATTTGGTATCAGAGCAAGTAAATAAATAAATAAAAATCTTTGCCGTGTTTCTCACCCCATCAAACCATAACCCACACAGCCAAACAGATCCAATCTCCCCCACCCACCCCCACCCCCCCAATTTTTTTTTTTTTTAGAAACTCGTGTTTCCCATTAAAGCATGGTAAGTCATTAACCCATCTGCCTGAAATCAACACCACACACTGTGAAGCCAAGACCACACCCCATGAAGCACAGGATGACTCTAAGCAGCAAATTGAGCAATCCAGGTTCTTTTTAAAATTCTTTGCTGAAGTTTTTATTTTTTATTTTTTATTTTTAGAGAACCATGGTAGTACCCCAGCCACCTATTTTTTATGGATATAAAAATCAAGAGCCATGGACTTTCAAACGTTGGATATTTGAGGTGGAACAATTCTTTGCACAAGTGCATTTATCAAATGCCAAACAAAAGATGTGGTATGCCAAAACAAGAGTTGCTGGTAGAGCTTTAGAGTACTGGAATCATTATGAGAGCCTTCACTTTAGATGCCATTGGTCTCAAATTACTTGGGAAAGAATGAAAGAAGATCTTTGTATTGAATATTTCCCACAGTATTTTCACAAGGATCTACAACAACCTTCTCATGGCAATTTACAAGATCTAAGAACAAGTATGAGGCAGTGCAACAATGCAAAGCTCACTCATGAAGTATTTGCCATACGCCAAGACTTAGGAAATCTAATAAAAATGGTTGAATCCTTGGCTACTCAAATGAAGGGAAATCAAGTACCATCAGACCTTGATATTGACAAAGAAGTGCAAGTGTCAACCAAAGTTTCAAAGTTCTTGCAACCAAAATAGTCTACTATAGAGCCTAAACAGCAAGAAGCTTCTATGCTTGAAGAATCCTCTACAGTGAATGAAGATCCAAAGCTTGATGAGGTCAAAATTGTTGACATGCCAATTCCACTAATTGAGTTTGTAATTCCAGAAACGTTTTATGAGGTGGAATACGAGGTTTATCTATTTTCAATGCTCCCTAAGTTGATTCCTCAACTATAGCAAGTGTCATGTGCCAGAGTTTTCATCATTCAAGACTTTAAAACTCGAGGTCGAGTTTTCTCCAACCAAGGGAGTATATGCAAGAGCAAAACCAAAATTATTTTAGAATTTATATTTTCAAATTTTTGTATTTATCTTATAGGAGATTGGATAATTGTAGACTTTTATTTGGATAGGGATTAGATTTGAGATTAGATAGGGATTAGTATTTGAGTTTAGTTAGGATTAGTTTTGGTATGTTGTTATCTTTATCTCTTTATTTTCCAGTTCTAGCTCTATATAAGAGACTAGTTTATTTGTATTTTTAGAATAAACGTGATTAATGAAAATTCAAATTGGATATTTTTCCAGTTGTTAAGTGCTGACTCCTAACGCCTTAGGTGCTGATTCCTAAGGGTCCTTGTGTGCTGATTCCTAAGGCTTTAGCTTGGTGCTGATTCCAAACGACCTAAGTGCTGATTCTTAGGTTTATCCTTTACTTTTTCTTGTTCTTTTATTTTTCTATTAATTTTCCTGCATCAACCACCTACCCCCATTCAAAAACCTCATTTGTTCAAAATACAACCTACACCACACATTTTTTGATTAAATTCACCATTTTCTATTAAGCTTAAACTAGAATAAAAATTCACCATTTTTTTTTTTATAAGTAATAATATATATATATAAATTAGAAAAAGAAGTCACCCAAGTATACAGGGTAAATAGTCAGTTACAAAAATTGCATAAATCTAATAAATCAACAATACAAAAATAAAGAAAGATTCCTCAAGGCAAACAGCTAGTCCAATAAAGTTCTGATAAAGAACAACTTGAGGTCAGGCATAGAACTTTCGGTACTTCTAAACTCCTGTTGTTCCTTTCCCTCCAAATGCACCACCATCAAGCAATGGGGTATAACCATAAAAACATGACAACTACAATGACAACCAAATTGACCTTGCTAGCAAGCTAAAAGCTCAACAGCAAATTTTGGCATCACCCATTATACTCCAAACAAACCCAAAATCATGGACCATAGGCCTAAAGCAATAGGGCAATGTAGCAAAAGGCGATCAACAGATTCACCATTATATTTGCACATATAACACCAATCGATAATCCTTACCTATCTTTTCCTTCAATTGTCAATTGTCAATTGTCAAAATTTTACCTAAAGCTGCAGACCATGCAAAGAAGGCTACTCTCGAAGGGACCTTTGATCTTTATATGATTTTCCAAGGGAAAGGATGACCACTAGTAACAGCAGCAACACCTAGAAGTGTTTTTTTTTTTTCTTGATAGGTAAGAAAGTAATATTATTAATAGAAAATAATAAAAGATACACATAGAGTTCACGGTAGTGAACAAAGAACAACATAGCAACAAAAGAAAAAAAAAAGAATCAAAATCCTATTCTAAGAGACAAAAAGAAAATCAAAAATAGTAGAACAATCTGAAAGACCCCAACATCGAGACCAATCAAAGAGATTCCGCTGGCACAAATCTAACAATTGGGCCATTGATTTCTCGATATCCTCAAAAGAATGTCGATTACGTTCAATCCAAATAGTTCACATCAAACAACCTAGTACCAAATTCCAAATATCGGAATTATATTTCCCAAGCCAATGGTGCCAACAACAACATAAGTCTAGAACCGAACCTGGCATGACCTAATCAATCCCAAATAGCTAAATCATATGCATCCACATAGAATGAGCTAACGGACAAAAAATAAGAAGATGATCCATAGATTCCTCATTACAACAGCACATACAACAACGATTTGCCAAGGGGCGACCACGGAGCATAAGATTATCCAAAGTGAGAATCTGGCCATGGGCTACTGTCCATATAAAAAATACCACCCATTTAGGAACCTTTACTTTCCAAATGCCCTTCCAAGGGAAATTAGGAGTACCATTTCAAATCTTATGATAAAAAGACCGAGTGTCAAATTTCCCACTTCCATTGAGGCTCCACCTGTCACCTCCAACACCCCTAGGAACTCGAGATTGGATCAAGTGAAGAAAGGAGTAAGAAGCTGCTAACTCCCAGTTGTTGAATTCCCTATAAAATCTTAAGTTCCACACTCTATCATTTCCACCCACTTGAGGACTCAAAACATTAGAAATAGAAGTTTCCTTATTGGCTGAACACACAAATAACTGAGGATAAAGAATTTTTAAAGAGTTATCCCCAATCCACTTATCATGCCAAAAGAGAATATGAGAACTATCTCTCACCACAAAAGTGAAATGCTTAGAAAAGCTCTCCCACCCTTCACAAATACTTCGCCATAACCCACACCCATGAGCCCTCCTACAAACTCTAGTGCTCCACCCCCCTTTCCTGTCCCCATATTTCATAGCAATAATCCTCCGCCAAAGATGAGTAGGTTCATAGCCATATCTCCATAGCCATTTTCCTAACAAAGCTTGATTAAAAGGCACCAATTTCCTAATTCCCAAACCACCCTGCTCAAGCAAGAAACATACCTTCTCCCAAGCCAATAAGGGGTATTTGAAACACTCCTCTGAGGAACCCAACAAAAAATTCCTCTGAATACGTTCTAATCTAATAGCCACGACTTTAGGAATAGTAAATAGAGAAAGATAATAAGCTGGAAGACTTGAGAGGGTGCTTTTTAACAAGGTGAGCCTACCACCCTTTGATAAAAAAAAAAAGTTAGAAAAAAAAGACGCTTCCAGCCCGACAACTTCTTTTCCATCCTTTCCAAGATAGGGTTCCAGGATAAGGTTCCAGATAGAGGCTGTCTTATATGAAGTACCTAGGGGCATAACCAAATATGTCATAGGTACACTACCCACCCCGCATTGAAGGATGCTAGCCAAAGATTGAATGTTACTCACCTCCCCAATAGGAACAATCTCACTTTTCCCCACATTCACCTTCAAACCAGTAAAGGCTTGAAAACAAGTCAAAGCCAACCTAATCGAAAGCAACTGCTCACTAGAAGCATCACAGAAGAGAATGGTATCATCAACAAAAAGTAGATGTGAAATACGAATACCAATAGAATTAACAGTTCTTACATGAAAACCTCGAAGAAGACCACCTTCCTCAGTTTTCTTCAAAATCCTACTAAAAACCTCCATGATCAAAAGGAAAAGAAGAGGAGACAATGGATCACCTTGTCTTAAACCTCGAGAACTTCCAAAGAAACCAGCAGGAGATCCATTAACCAAAACTAAAAAACAAGAAGTAGATAGAATAAAGCATCCCAAATCACATGATTATAAGCTTTTTCAATATCTAACTTACAAACCACTCCTGGAGTACGAAACTTCAGTCTGCTATCAAGGCTCAACACCCAGAAGTCAGCAATAAACACCAACCTTGAAGCCCTTTTTATTGTCTAGTTTCCAACACCCCCAATCCCCCTAATTACCGTACCATTTTATCATTCCAATTTTTGAAATTTTTAATATTTAAATAATTGAGTTACTAGAATAACCTTATAAAGACAATTCCTTAATTTGGAGAGTTAGTAAGGCTTTTAGAAACTTTTTGTAATGCAAATATGCAATTGGCGATGGAAAATTACCCAAGATTTCTTATTAGTAGTAGAGAGTAAAGGATAGACTCAAGTATTCAGCATATAAACATGAGGAGGCTCAAAAATTACTAATAAATACTCACTTAACCACTATTCCAAGACTCCCCCTCACATATGGGCTAGGCTCTTCCTTAAAAGGTAGGGCTTAACTGGTGAAACTTTTAACATTTAAGTGGGAGATAGAATGAGGAAAAGGTTTAGACTCATGACCATCTACTTTGATACTTTTTTATGATAAGTAAGAAAGATTGTATTAATAAAGCTACTTTATGCAAAAAGAGCACAAAGGAGGCAAAGTGTAGAAAGAAGAAAAGAGGAAAGAATTAAAAAGAAAATTAGATACAAGAAAGAAGAGAACTAATAAACAAAGGGCCATCACTAGCTGCAAGTCCCCAAGCCTGAGACTAGTCAAAGAAAAAACAACTAAAAAAGGCAAGCAATTGGTCTCCCAAACTATCACTGATCTCAAAAGCTTAACCTAATAGAAAAAGGGTATATAAAAGACTACCCAAAACAGTCATCCATCAAGAATACTCCTAAGAATAAATCTTTCAGCATGTTTAAAAAACCATGCTGGAAGAAAACTCTCAAGAATACTCTATTAAATGGCATGTTTTTTCTTGCTATTCAAAAAATCCACATAACACAAAGTGGGATAGACTTCCTATCAAGCCAAAATTGTGGTGGCTACAGATACCTTTTCAATAGAAACATAGGTCACTAAGGAAGGACCTTTAGGAACCCAACCATATTAATAGGCACAAACACATCGCAAGATTTCTTAATATGATGAGTGCATCAACCTGTTATACCTTTATTTACGCATTATTTTAACAATTACAATATGAAGTTTAGAAAATCAAAAAAAATGAAGAAGAAGAAGAAGAAGAAGGAAAAAGAAGACTACCCAAAACAGTCATCCATCAAGATAACTCTTAAGAATAAATGGCACGTTGTTCCTTGCTATTGAGACAATTCACATAACACAAAGTGGGATAGAATTCCAATCAAGCCAATATTGTGGTGGCTACAAATACCTTTCAATAGAAACATAAGTCACTAAGGACCTTCAGGAACACAATCACATCAATAGGCACAAACACAACACAAGATTGCTTAATGTGATGAGTGCATCAACTTGTTATACCTTTATTTAACCTCCCCCTCCCCCCCCCCTCCCTTTTATGATAACAATTTATCATGTTAAGCATGACATAGTTCCGCTACATTTATATTTATTGTTGACAAAGAACATTAAGTGTCTGTTTGGAAATAATTTATTTAGTTTTTTGCTGAAAGTGTGCTAAAGTATATTTGTACATTGAAATTTTTTGAAAAAGTGAGAAAAGGCGGGAAAAAGTGAGGTTTTAAAAAACTGTACATAAAAGATAAAAGTTAAAAACTAAAACCGATGCCTAACAGACTCTAAATATTATAAACATTTGTTCATTGAATTATATCCTACTCATGATATTCAACAAAAAAGTAGAGTGTAAACTAACAAAGATAATAAATTTTTTTAAGTGAAAAAAAATAATAATAATTAGGGTAAATTTCACTAACTACCCCTAAGGCTTATGCTAATGCCAACTAAGTTCAAAACATTTCAAAACTGACCATTTGAATCCCTATGTCCAAACAGACTCTAACGCTATTAACTCATCTCTCATCCCAACAAATAGGAAAAGAAAAATGATTGAATGGAACCAACAAGAAAAACTCAATGAAGAGATAAACATAACAAATCAAGTTCTTTTAAAGATTTAAACCCAAATCACAAAACATGCAATCAAGAACTATGACAAAAAATCAACCTCTCAACTCAAAATTCTAATCCAAAACCAAACCAATCAATCAAAACATCCACTTAACCAAACCCCCAAATTCACAGACCTCAACAAGAAAAAAAATTTGCACCAATCTGTGGCTTTGTGATCATCCGCCACCAACCACCCCCACAGAAAACCCATCACCACCAATTAAAACCTAACCACCCCTAACCCACACCACGGCATTGCCATAAACACCATGAGAGAGAAAACTCAAACCCTCCAACGCCAATCCAACACCACGAACCCACACTATGGCGTTGCCACAAGATGACGAGGGAGAGAAGGTAAGGACTCAACGCCAATCCACACCAAAACCCATGAACCAAAACCCACGGACCACCACCACTAAACCCACACCAAAACCCACGAACCACCACTTAACCAGACTACGGCACTGCCGCAAAGACCACGTGAGAGAGAAGAGAGGGACGAGAGAGTAAGAGAGAAGAGTGAGGGATGAGAGAGTAAAAGAGAAGAGAGATGTCTGAGAATGAGAGGGATTAGAGAGTCAAAGAGAGAAGACAAAGAGACGAGAGAGTAGAAAGGTTTGAGAGAGAGAGAGAGAGAGAGAGAGAGAGAGAGAGAGAACTAAACAAAAATAACGGCTTTATAAGTCGTTTAAGTTTAAGGACTGAATTGGTCAATTTTAAAATATTTTGACCTAGTTGGTATTAGTCCAAACCTTAGGAGTAGTTAGTGAAATTTACCCTAATAATTTATCTTTGTTAGTTTACACTTAATACTTTTTTGTTGAATGGCATGAACCATGTAAGAGCATCACCATCCTCTTATAAAAAATGTCATTTTGACACACCAAAAGCCTATTTTATTATTTTACCACATCATTTTACAATTCACCATTTATCACATTTTCTATTCTTTGATTCTAAACATTAAAATAATATATACAACCTATTAAATAATATATTTACTCAAAACCCAGCAAATATACAAATGCACAGCCCAGTGGTAGTCACCACCACCCAAGAACCAACAATCACCGCTACAACCACCGCTACAACCACTGTCACAAACTACAACCACAATCACTGGATCCTCCAACAAATTCCAAATCCAAAAACCTCAAAAAAAAAAAAAAAAAAAAAAAAAAAAAAAAAAACCTTAAATCTTCAACAAAACACCCAACCCTATGGATCAATCAACGACCAAACTCAACCAACCATCAGCGGTGAGATTGGCGGCAAGAGTTGTGGAGGAGACGAGCAAAGATCGGCGACTGCCCCTGGGGAGCAAAGCTTCAGATCGACGAGCAGAGCTTCAAATTGGCGAGCTTCAATCAGTGAGCTCTGCTTCAGATCGGAATCGCCTTCTTCTTCGTGACAGGAAAAGAAAGAGAGAGAGAGAGATAGTGACAAGGAAAAATAAATAAATAAAAGAGAGAGAAAGAGGCGCAGAGAAAGGGAACCAAAAAAAAAAGATCTCGAAGCCACAGTGAAGATGTGGAGAAGAAAGAAGAAGAAAAAGGGAAGAGGGAGTGACAGGAGAAAGGAACAGGCATAGGAAGAAATAAGAAAAAGTAAGAGAAAGAAGAAAAAAAGTAATAAAAGAGGAGAGTGAGAATGAATAAATTAATATATATTTTTTTAACACATCTGTCTGTACCGTTTCAAAGATGGAACGGTACTGTTCACGTGTGTCAAAATTTATAGGATTTGGCACACCTCATGAGAAGGGTTTTTTGGTGTTTGATGTGCCAAATGCCAAATATTTGCCATTTGGCACACCTGATGGTGATGCTCTAAGGATATAATTCAATGAATATTTTGAGCAACACATCGACTTCCCTGTCAGACTAAATAGCTTCAGGATCCCTTTAAGTCTAGACATGTATCAAGTTGGTAACTGTCAGCTAAAAGGTTCATGGTCAAACAAAATAGTAAACATGGTATTGCATAAGAAGCATAGCTTATCCCAATTGAATGAAAATAACGGATTGAAGGAAATAATGGCAAACAAATATGCTTTCAATAATAGCAAGAGAATAATAGATGTAACAAACTCCAAAAAATTAACAACCTCTGCATTGAGTGAAACAGAAGCATAAAGACGGAGTTGCTTCTGTAGAGCCAAACTTCGTGCAACAGTGTTTTCCTTGTACCTTTAATAAAATTTAAATAACTAGAATAAGCACAAAATGAATAATTACAATGTCTTTTTCACATAGATGACAGATTTCTCCCATGTTTAAATTCTCTCCACTTTTAGATATTGGCCAGATCTACAATGGCCGAAATATTGCAATATACAAATGAAATATCAGTAAAAAACCAGGAAAAAAAAAAAAGAATTTGAAAATTCAGAAGAGATAAAAATAGGAATTTATCAGCCAATATATTGGACACACTGGTTTCTTAATCAACTTATTTCTTACAGTCCCCCCACCCCCCCCCTTCAAAAAAAAAAAAAAAAAAAAAGCCTATATCTTGACATGAGCTAGGCACCATAGGGATTATAAAACGTACCTCTGTTCAATTATGTCAAAAAGTCGACCATATTGTACATTTACATCATAGGGAACATAATCAGGATCTTCTTTAGCAAGTAAGCTTCTATACTCCTCATAAGAAATGTATTTAACAGCAGAGACTTCTGATTCCTATCATTAGAGAGAAAGCAAAGACATGCAATCAGATTTTCTGGCCATCAAATTATGCATGTGAAATGACAGAAAGCTGAATTTGCTTGTTAAAGCACGTCCTTTTCTATATATGATCACCAGGCAAAAGATAAGAGGTCTAGAAATCACTTTTAGAATGGAGAAAAGTATCACTGAATATTATTGCAAAATCACTCTATCTAAAAACCAACATGCTTACTAGAAGAAAGAATTACTGTGTTTGAAATAAATAGTGAATTATGTCCTTTCTTTGACTCTGTTTTCTTCCTTTCAATACACAGTCATATACACATATGGACAATGTCATGAAATGACTAAGTTGACTTTGAGATATCAAGGAAAATATAGATCAGCTTCCATGCTACATATTTTGGGAGCTAACATACATAATATACAAACACTTGCATATTTTCAACTTACTTGAAATCCAATACCCAATTCAATGACTATAGACAAGATGGGCCTCACACCAATTATTAAGACATAATATCCTCAAGTCAAGACGGACTAAACCAAGTCAGTTCAGTCCACCCCAAAAACAATGTCAAAACTGCATTCTACCATTGATGGGTCTCTCTTGCTTATCCATGGGATTCATGTTAATATTACCTGTATATAATGCTGAATCTAAGAAAACCAGATTTACCCATAACATCCATGTGGCAGTTGTATACTTGTATATGTGTCATGTAATCCACTGTGTCACCAGCATACAAAGTATACAGCTGCAACATAATACTGATTTGACTGTTTCATCGGAATGAACAACAATCATTACGATATGCTTATCCCTAAATATAACCAACAAATCTAACTAAAGAAGCCAAGATACTTGAATGAGGCATAAAGACTTGAGAAACAAATTATGATGCATGAATTTATGTAAGGACAAAAGAAAAAAAAAATACAACATCAACTGATTTGAAACTTCATCAGACAATAATTATTAAACTTCTTACCTGAAGAGTGAAGGCCCCCAGAGGGATCGGATCTAGAGTTGTGACAAGGTATACATCATTAAATTCATTATTGATGTATTTTCCATCATTTATGACACTGCACTTTCAGAATGTAAACCAAACGTCACTTAAGTAAAAGCAGATTAAGGTCCTTGCTGATTACAAAAAGTAATGTATACATAGAAATGATATTGAAAACAGATATTTCATTCATATATAGATATACATATAACACTTTTCTAATAATTAAAACACTAATTTATTATGTATTGTTAAAATTAGCCACACATATGCACGCTGTGCACATGTAAACATGTACAGTGAAGCTTATGCATGTTAATATATACACAGCTTTCTTCTTCTATCAACTGGAACCCTCTTTTTATCCATTAATAAAATTATAACTGACATGATACACTCTTCTCAATTGTTATAATCATTTTTTTTTTTCCTCATTGGAGGTGCAATTATTTACCTCTCACAGAGAAGTGCCAGCAGATGTCAGCCACATATCCATGTTCAAAAATGTTTGACACTAATAAGTCTAGACGTGTTTAAGATTGTTTGACATGCATTTGGGGAAGTCAGAACCACTCCATGTCAAGCAGGAATACTAATGGAGGAAAAATAGTGAAAAGGAAAGATGTTTTAGAAAGCTAAGTTGCTTAGAGAAAAGAATGAATGAACTAGCACTTCAAAAGACACACTCTTGGAATAATACCTCATAGATTTCTTGGATTCAAATTCAACTAGTTACAATGAGGGCAACCTCACTTATTTATAGATACATAGGCAAGCCGCTGATTAGCTAGAAAGTTAATTACAAGAACCTACCATGTGGCTACGATGTGATTGGCCAAAGCCTAACAAACATCTCTAACTAACTAATAAGCTATTGCACTTATCACTAAAAATTTATCAACTAACTAACTTTTTGTTACAAGTGAAAGGATCTACTTATCATACAACATAAGCACTAGTAAATGACTAGCTTTAAAAATGAACTACATCAGGACTATGCCTCTTTGGAACACACTTGTCCTCAATTGCGGCTAGTTGTAAGATGATTTGGTGCATGACAGGGTAGCAAGTGATGCACATTGAAACTGTTGGAGATATGCATATGATCTGGTAGTTCCATTGATCTGCATTCTCATTACTTGCTGTATTAAGCTGCTGCATCATGCTAGAGATTAAGGTCTACTGCTGCTTTGTGTCAAGGCTGCAAGTGTAAGCAGCCATGTAGATGCTCTTGCATCCAACCTTCCTCATTTTGACCATTGGTTTGGGACAAGCTTTCCCCTTCTTTGGCTGCAATGTGTAACAATCTCCTTTCTTGTATAAGCTGGATGTGTTGCTCCTTCCACCCGAAATGGTTTGATATGGACATATTCTTTCACACCCAAGTAAGAGATGGCAAACATCCATGGTTGTCACATCACAAAGAACGTAATCTTTAAAGTCATTAATTAAGAACACTAAGCACTTTCTAGAATCTCTAACTTCACCTCCTTTCTTGAAGCAAGATAGCTTTTGTGGTTGGGGTTGGTCTTGATTCTATTCAAGATTGTTAAAAACTTCTTGTGACACCATATTTTAACTACTTCTTCTAAGCCACTCGTCATTCTCCATTCTTTCTTTGGAACTTGCAAGACATTTGTTACTAATGATAAATCCTCTTCTTCCTCTATATGAGCATCTACTTCTTCTTCTACGTATTGATCATATACAGGTTCTTGAATGCATTCCCCTCCTCTATTGTCTTCAATTATCAATACACTATCACACATTTCTTCTTCTTCTTCTTCATATATTGGAAATTCTTCATCTTCCTAGTCTTCACAACCTTCAATCATCAAAGCTTTACCCTTGCCTCGAGCAATAACTCCCCCTTTCTTGCAATTTGTGGCCTTGTGCCCAGCTTCTCCACACTTGTAGCACTAAATGTAAAGCTTTATGCTGATTTAGGGACTGGTTTAACTATACCAGAAGTTGAAGGCATGCCTGCACTATCAACCTTGAAAGGTTGTGCACTATTAGTAGTTGCCTTCCTTGAGTGCTGACTTTGGTACTTCTATTACCACTAAGCTTGGAACTGCACAAAAGCTTTTCTTGAAAGTTGCCTCTCAAACATCAAGGCTCTATTGTAAGCTTCAAAAACAAACCACAGTTGGTGCAATGATAAGGCATCTTGAATTGATGGTTTAAGACCACTCAAGAACCTTGCAATCATTTGATCTTCGCTCTCATTCAGGTCTACTTGCGCTACCAATTGATAAAATGCCTCTATATACTCTTCCACACTGCCATGTTGCTTCAAATTATGCAGTTGTTTGTACAAGGACTGCATAAAATTGAAAGGAAGAAACTGGTTTCTCATTTTCTGCTTCATCTTGCATCAATCTTGGATCTTTCTTTTACCCCTCCTAACTCAATCTTGAAGTTTGATTCCCATTTTGGTTCTCCCCTTGGAGGACCAGGCACTTGCCTTGGAACACCTCCTCTAGGCTAGCCAATTGGGTTACTAAAGTTGCTGTGACTGTCAGTTTCAGCATCTTCAGTAGGTTCATCATCATTTCTAGGATGATAACCTTGGTTTCTTCTCACTTCCTCGGTCAAGGCAGCAAGCTGCCCCCTTAGCAGCTCATAGTCTGCTTCAATGTCACTTGGAGTTCTTCTTGGTGTGGTTGCGGCTGCTACCTGGGATGAACTTGCACCTCAGGTTCATGTGATGCAGAAGCTTTCTTGTTCCTTCTATTGTAAACTATTGGTGCCATCTTCACAAATTCTCAGGCTCACTAGTAGAGAATAAGAAAATGAAATCAAGATAGGATCTTGATAGGTTCTTGACGGTAGAAAAAGAAGAAACAAATTGCAAACAAACTTGAATCCTAAGGATCTCAAGCTCTAATACCAAATTATAATGGAGGAAAAATAGTGAAAATGAAAGATGTTTTAAAAAGCTAAGTTGCTTAGAAAAAAGAAAGAATGAACTAGCTCTTCAAGAGATACACTATTGGAATAATACCTCATAGGTAGATTTCTTGGATTCAAATTCAACTAGTTACAATGAAAGCAGCCTCACTTATTTATATACATAGACAAGCCGCTAATTAGCTAGAAAGATAGTTACAGGAACCTACCATGTGTCTGCGATGTGATTGGCCAAAGCCTAACAAATATCTCTAACTAACTAATAGGCTATTGCACTTATCACTAACAATCTATCAACTAACTAACTTTCTGTTACAAGTGAAAGGATCTACTTATCATTCAACATAAACATAAGCACTAGTAAATGACTAGCTTTAAAAATGAATTGCATCAAATACATCACCACTCTTAAAGTATCTATGTGACTATTTTTATCAGTAGAAAATTTTAAATGGGCAAGTTTCTGCTACTCCATGTCACAAATGTGAGGTTGCAGTTATACATTGATAGTTCAAGAGTGATCTTATCTTGAATCTCATGACTTGGAACTAGTCTTTTTATACAAAGATACAAATCTGATATAATTTCTTCATCAAACTCGATGTAAGGACTGTTTTTCCCCCCATTTTTGATAGGTAATAAAACTTTATTGAAAAGAGACTACTTCATGCAAAAAGACATGAAGTAGCCTAAAGAATTACAAAAAATACAAAAGGTTGTGCACAAAAAGATAGAGATTCAATAAACATTGGAATGGAATCTCTATTTGTGAGTCCCCAAGTGCGACACCAATCAAACAAAGTACCAACAAAATAAGCCAGAAGCCAGTACCTTGTTCTCTCCGTAACCTCAAACGTTCTCCTATTCCGCTCTCACTAAATAATCCACATCAAACATAGCGAAACCGTATTCCAAATGTTCGATGAGTGCTTTCCCATCCAATCCCTCCAACCAAATAAAAGACCTCTCGCCCTCTCTAGTAAGACCCAGTAAATACCAAAAGATTTTAAAACAAAACACCTCAAATGATAAGCCTCCGTGCAATGAATCAAAAGGTGGTCCATCCCTTCCCCACTACACCGGCACATGCAACACCAATTCACTATAGTATATCCTCTCCTAACAAATTGTTATAGGAAAACTTCGGATTCAAGAAATGACAAACTGCATGCAAAGGCCAATGTGGTTGGCCTTCCTATCTCTCATCAATGATTTTAAAACATCTACAAATCTTTCTTCATTTCATTAAAAATTTTCATATAACTTCTTTGGCTCTATCATCTCCCCGTATATGTAACACATAACTGATTTTCTCTCATTATCAACAACGCAAAGAACTCAAACAAGAGGACTCATAACTTTGAAAATATGGACTATATTATTCCAAAAAGAAGGCATTAAAATAGTTTTTACTATAGTTTAGAACTTGCCTCCTTTATCCGTTTACCACAAACCCATTTTTAGGAGTAAACATTACTCTTAGGTTATACTTTTGCTTATGAATGCATTTTAGTGTAAGATATGAAGTACAAAACCTAGCTTTCTAGGCCTAACCAGCTTTCTTTGCTTTGCGAACCCTCTCGTCATATTCAACACCCCCTACAGTTATAGATATAACTAGTTGCCTGAATGGTCCCTTTCCCAAAAAAAAAAAAAAACCTTTCAAGGGAATTATAGGCTGCTTAGTAAGCCATGAAACAAAAACAGACCATTTTATACTAAAAACTTCTTTAATATATATATATGGCTCCAAATGAAAACAACAAAAAAATTGCATAAATAATAATAAGTTTCATCGGTAAGAGAAGATGGTTCACTTTCAAATCTGTTACACAAAGGAACTTAAATGCCACCACAGGAAGAAGGGTTTTGATCTACTAACCACTCCTGAAGAAATATGAATATCATTTCAAATGCATCCTTTGGAAGGACTATACCAAGCTCTTCTTGAAGTTCCCTCCTGAAAGCATACCATACATGATTTCAATGATAGGCCTAATTCATCAAGCTGTAGATAATATCTGCGTTAAGAAAAAGAAGGGAACAACTTGGCGGAAGTAGGAAATATAAATTACTTAATTAGAAATAAGTATGCTCTACATAGGCAGTTCAAGAAGCAATCCTTAGAGAGAGGGAAGGGGAAGGGGATGAAGACAAAATGAAAACTTTTTCACAAATGAATTCAAGAATGACAACTCCTCTATGTCTGCACGAACATGAAACAAGCTTCACTGGTCAAGGGGGTGAGCTCAAGTTCAAAGCCCACCTAGGCAAAGTTCCCTTATTGTGCCAAAAACCAAAACCAAAACCAAAAACAAAACAAAAAAATCAACCTCTTTCTCCTACAATTGCTTCATCTTCTTTTGCTCTGCTAATGTATGACTCAAGCTTTTTGCAATACAAAGTAACTAGAGATAATTTTATCAATTTAGAAGCCTTCTAGTTATCTATTAGTTAAGACAAGTCACAATGTTGAGATAACAAATAAGTAAATATGGTACTTGCAAAAAAAAAAAAATGATTAATTAGTTATTTTTCCTTATTATGTATTTTTACAAATTTTTTTCCTATTTTCTTGTAAAAAAGACATTGTTTTGCATGTATTAACTGAAAAATTGTAATGGGAGATGACAGAAGTGACACATTGATATCATTGTAACATTTGATAGTATAAATTACAAGTTTTAAAGCTAAGGGACTGATTTAGAAGCAACCCCAAACTTAGAAGGTGTAAAGTGCATCTTTTTTATAATTTGTGTAAAGTGCAGTTTAACCTAACTATTATTGCAAAATCTCACCTACCAAAAATCTGTAGACAAAAGCACTAATGGAGACCGTAAAGAAGAGTTCAAAAATAAGCAAGATTAAATACACAAAAATTTTAGAATTGTGGTCTAGTTTTGATGCAGGGCCTTCTTATCACCTTTCATAAGTTATTTTAGTTATTATTGAGTCTTAATATTAATGGTCCATTTGGATTGAGGGGGAGGGAGGGAGAGTAGAGTAACCTATTTCAGCCAACTCTACTCTACATCCCTCCACTCCCTTCCCTCCTCCCTCAATTCACACAGGCCCTAGGTTATTAAGGTTAGAAAGTTGTTGGTATAGTATTAATAAATGTTTCATAAAATAGGGTATTTTAGTAATTTCCAGATTTTCTGGAATGGGCTGTAAAGGGCTGCCCTAGGGAGCCATGAGTTTTATTTTATATTTTGAGTCCTTTCCTAATTCGTTTAGAAGTTCTTAAGCCCTTTTTAGTTTTGTTTTTTAGTAAACCTTGTCATTTGAGGAATAGATTAGTTAGAGTCCTAGTCATTCATAGTGAGATTGATTCTAATTAAATTTAGCAGCTTCTTTTAAGATTTAAGGGTGTGATTTCCTTCTCCAACCTATGTGTGATTGCTTAGGAAAGCCTAGGTGTAATTGCCTAGTGTTTCATCTATCTTATTTCAAGTTCTATTCATTATTTCAACACCAAACAGCCATCAACATACTCAAGATTCAATATTTCTTTACCAAGACCATTAAACATCAATCCTTACTCAAAACCCTTCAAGATCTCATCAAGAGAGTGCTAAATTCTTAAGTCCTACATAAAAATTGGTATCAGATCCCATTCAAGCTTACATCCAGCATCAAGCAATCCCATACATCACACATGCCCTCACTAATGAAACAAGAGATTCACGTTCATCAATTGATATATCCCCTAAGAAAGCTGACTTGTGAACAGCTAGGTTCTGAAACATTTAGTGGAACAAGGCTTAACCAAAAACTATGAATCAGACAATCTAAAATCATCCTATCACGTTTATGTTGGAGTGGTTGGCTGCTTATAGTAGCCATTCTCTTGTGTCTTTAGAGGATTTAAGTAAAATTTTGATTGACTCGTTGTACATGGCCTGTGTACTTAGGTCCTATTTCATTATTTACTTTTTCAACGAAGCATTATTGCTCATCAAAAAAATATCCTATCACATTGAACATATATCCAATGAGAGTGCTCAAACACGGATATAAAATATTCAACAGCAAGCTCTCGATTATATACTAACTATCATCTAAATGTTGCTTTTCAGTTGCAACCCAACAGCATAATTAATGTAGACAATTTCCAATTAAGCAAGGGGTGGTGTAGAGTTTATAACTAATGTTTTAACTAAAAATTAGTAACAGGAAAACATGGAGAGAAAAAAGAAAAAGAAATTCTAAAGGCCAAGGGTATAAAAGACTTTTACCGAGCTGTTACAAGCGATGAATCGCCAGCAGATATGTGACCAGCACTGGATATATCCCATAACCCTGGCCATGAATCTTTGCAGTCAGCACGTCGCTGGAGAAGCAGTTGTTGAGTATTTTCGGCAAAAATCCACATGTGAACTGCTCGATGGTAATCTCCATCTCGATGAACATCTCCCCTAAATACATATACAATAATACAATACGGACCAATATTAATTAATTAATTAATTTAGCCAATTACCCCCCCCCCCAAAAAGGAGATTGAGAAGGGGCGTGCGTGCCTGGGTTTGGAAATGCCAGTTTTGTGGCCCGACTTGGTGAGGACGTCGAGGTGCTCTTCCGCCATTTCAATTTCCGATCAAGATTTTGAACTCCTTCCGAAGAAGAGCTTCTCCAACAACAGCTCCCTCTCTCTCGAACTTGTGGGTCAGTTGGGTTGGTTGGGTCTTGCGGTGGCCGGTTGCTATGATTGGAGAGAGAAAGGGGTGTTTGTATAAGCTGTTTTTTAAAATCTAGAGTTTTTTAAATGTGCGTAACATTTTAAAAACTATAAATAAGTGTTAGATAAAAATATAAAAATACGCATTTTTTATTTTTAAAGTCAAATTAATTGTTTGGATAAACTATTTTAAAAATATCTATTTTGAGTGTAAATTTCAAAAAATGACTTAACTATATTGTTAAGGCTATTTTAATTCTTCTGTAATCAAAATAAGTCCTTTCGTTAAAGACCAAACTCAAATTACAAACTAGTTTCTAAAAATTCAAGAATAATAAAAGAAGAATATGATTACCTGTAATGTTTTGAATACTGTTTCGGAACTCGTTTCGGTTTGTCAATTGGAACGGAATATTTCGGTACTGGTCTATTTTGATATGTCATTTCGGATTATAGCTATTTTTTATATATTGTTGGTTATTTATCAAAATCCATATAAATTTTAAATAATTTTATAATTATAAGTTCATATTCCAACTAATATGTCAAACTTATTAAGCCCAAATCTCAAATATCACCAAGGGAGTCAATTTTGTACCGGAAGTTGTACCGGTTTGACCAGCAGAATGATATATTTTGGTACCAGTCAATACCAGTGTACCGTTTCGAGATTATCACTATTTTTAAATATATATATATATTATTTGTATATATTTTAAAAATAAATAAATATTATTTACATATTTATAACTTTAATTATTTGGTAAAAGTTAATTTGTTAAGCAATTAAACTTGTTAAGCTTATAAGTTTATTAAAAAAAAAAAAACATTAGAGTTAAAAGTATAAGACCAAAAAAAGATAATAAAAAAGAAGGGATAGTAGTCAGAGATAATAAAAATTGTCATTTGCCTCCCACCTTTATTAATTTCTTTTTCTTTCTCTAATCCACATCACACGCCTAAGACCTACAAGTACAACCTACATGTCATTGCAATTTCCAAGAAGCACTCATCTTCACACGTTTAAACTTATCACTTCACTTCACTATCAAACATTTTTTGTTATTTTCCTAGGCTCTTTCAGCTGCACCACAACTCTCTCCAGCTTTCACCTCAGACTCTCTCTTTCACTTAAAGCTTCCGACCTTTGGCCCCTGCTCAAGGAAGCTTGCTGGATATTTACCGGTGCCGCCGCTCTCCACCAAATGGCATGACTTCATCGTTAGTGTAAAGAGGAGTTAGAAATGAAGGGAGGCAGAGAGTATGACTGGCATGAGGGGAGGGAAAGAAGCATTTTGTGTGTAATTTTGTACCAGTCTGGTAGCCATTAACCGGCCAGAATTCGGCAAAAATCGTTTAAAACGTAAAAAGGTATGTTCTTTTCAGTACTGCCCAGAATTGATATATCGGCCGAAATTCAATGAAGTAAAGCTTACTGAGAGAAATTGGTGAAGAGTGACTATTGAAAGAGAGAGAGAGAGAGAAAAAAAAAAGGATAATATAGCCAGCTATTTGGGGTATTTTTGGTTTTTTGAACGAAAAAAATAGCGGTGCGAAAACGTTCTGTTTGCTCGATATTGAAAATGTAATTAGATACTGCTTCTTTGAAACCGCAGATTTGTGCGATTTGTAAACGTGATTTAGCTGAAACAGTTTCACCAAACGATGGTGTATATTGCATTTTGTGTCAAACCGTGCGTTTTTGTCCAGGAAAATGCCAATCCAAACAGGCTCAAAGAGTATTGTAATTTTGTAAGACTGTTTGATAAGCTGTTTCAAAAAGTCCGATTTAAACACCATTTTAAAAATCACAAGTAAAGCGTTCGGTGAAAATTGATTTTTTTTTTAAAGCCACGTTAAACATTTGGATAAGTTATTTTAAAAGGATAAGTTAAACATTTAGTTATGTAATTGGTCTACAATCTTATTCAATATCCTTTTATTGAAAACGATTTTGACAAATCCACCATTAGATTATATCTTTTTCTTATATTCTCCATGCCTGCAAAATTTCTAGAAAATTAAACATCAACAACTATGTTATCAATAAATTGTTTAAATTTTAAGTTTTTGTAGTTTTAATTTATGCTTAAAAGCTCCAGGACGAAATGGAATGCCCCTATTGTTCTATCAAACATATTGGAGTGAGGGATATTTCTTAGGCAGTATTGTCTAGCTTAAATTCGGGTTCACTGTTGAAATCCATTGACCATACTTTATCACCCTTGTCCCTAAAGTTCAAAATCCTGAGCGTGTGACTGATTTTAGGCCTATAAGTTTGTGTAATGTCATTTATAAAATTGTTAGTAAGGTTATTGCAAATCGTCTGAAACATTTTCTGAATTCTATTATTTCAGAAGCTCAAAGTGCTTTTACTGCTGACAGATTGAATACTGATAATATTCTTATAGCCTTTGAGTCCCTCAATCATATGAAAAATACTTGTACGGGGAAAACAGGTTTCATGGCTCTTAAATTGGATATGAGTAAGGCTTATGACAGGGTGAAATGGATGTTTCTTGAAAAAATTCTTTTATGGATGGGTTTCCGAGAGTCTTTGGTGGCTTTAATCATGAAGTGTATCACGATTGTGTCTTATTCTATTTTGGTGAATGGTGAGCCTAAAGGTTTGTTTAAGCCTTCTAGAGGTTTGAGACTGGGAGATCCCCTAATACCTTATCTGTTTATATTTTGTGCTGAGGGTTGAATGCCATCATTAGGGGAGCAGCTTTGAAGGGGGAAATTCAGGGTTTTTCCTTGTGCAAAAGAGGGCTTAAGATTACTCACCTTTTTTTCACAAATGATTGCTTGTGGTTTTGCAGGTCTACTTTGGTCGAATGTGAGAAGATTTAAGAACTTCTATCTTATTATGAAGTAGCTTCAAGCAAATGATTAATAAAACAAAGACTACCTTATTTTTTAGTAGAAATACTGATGTGCAGATACATGAGGCTATTAAATTATCTCTACAGGTTCCAGCAATACAACATTATGAGAAGTATTTGGGGCTCCCTTATTTTGTTGGGCGTGGAAAGAAAGCGTGTTTTACCCAACTTAAGGAAAGAATTTGGGCCAAAATGCAAGGGTGGAAGGAAAAGCTACTGTCTCAAGCAGGGAAGAAGGTGATGATCAAGGCAGTGGTTCAAGCTATTCCCACATATTCCATGAGTGTTTTTCAAGCTTCCAGTGAGCCTATGCAAAGATATTGAAGCCTTGATTCGCAAGTTATGGTGGGGTCAAGGTGATGCTAAGAAAATCCACTAGGTTAAATGGAGTATGCTTTGTTCTTCAAAATCTGTGGGAGGTATGGGTTTTAGAGATATTTAGAAATTTAATAATGCTTTGCTTGCTAAACAGGTGTGGAGGTTATTACATCAAAAGGACATGTTAGTATTTAAGGTTTTTAGTGCAAAATATTTTCCATTTGGGAATATATGCAAGGCAGAGTATCTTACAAGTTCGTGATGTAATTAATAAAAGGGTTGTTTGGAAAGTTGGGGATGGAAGTAAAATTGATGTTTGGGGTCATAGATGGCTACCCGCTTAAGACCATAGTATGGTTATTTCTCCTAGACTTACTTCACCGGTTTTGCATGTTAAGGATCTGTTTTATCTAGGTACGCAAATCTGGGATTCGGGGCTGTTGGAGAGGACCTTTTTGCTGTGGGAAGCTGAGCTGATAAAGGCTATTCCTGTTAGTGAAGGGCGTGTTGAAGATCGATTGATCTGGCCTTTAAGGAGTGCTTACCTTCTGTTGATGGATGAAGTGAGTTGCCAAGAACCAAGTACTTCATCTTCAGAGGAATTTCAACAGGTTTGGAAGGGCATTTGGAAGATTCAAACTCCAAATAGGATTCGCCATTTTATATGGCATGCTACTAGAGATTCTTTGCCTACAAAATAGAGCTTGAAAGCTCGGCACCTGCTTGTTGAAGATACTTGTGAGCTGTGTAGGGATTTTCAAGAGACTATATTGCATAGTTTGTGGCTGTGTGAGCATGCTCAAGTGATGTCGAAGTTGGATATCAATTTTGTCCCATACTACAGAAAAGGCTTTCAAAGTTTCTTTGATCTTTTAGAGGAAGTGTTGCGCAAAGGGTCAACGTATCATGTGGCCTTATTCTCTACAATGGCGAGGTGCTTATGGTAGAGACACAACTGTTTACAGATGAGTCGATTTGTGTGGCCTCTACATGAAATCGGTGAAAGAGCAAAGGCTCTGGTAGTTGAATTTTTTTATGCTAATAAACAAGAAGCTAGGCTGAGAATTAGAAGCCCTCTTGCTCGTTAGGTTCCGCCTGAAGATGATTTTTATAAAGTCAATTATGATGCTGCCATTTTTGATTCGTTGGGTTATGCAGGTCTAGGGATTGTGATAAGGAATTGCTTTGGTCATGTTATCACTGCCTTAAGTTAGAAAATTGGGCTGCCTCATTCCATGGAAACAACTGAAGCTTTGGCTGCATTTAGAGTTGTGTTTGCTAAAGAATTGAATGTCTTCAAGGTAGTAGTGGAGGGTGATTGTTTGAAGGTGGTTCAGGCTTTGAAAGCTAAGGAGCATTGCAATACTTTGTATGGGACTGTTATTGAGGATGTGTGCTATCAAGGGGCTTCTCTGCAAGCTTGTTATTTTCAGCATGTTAGAAGAGAAGGTAATAAGTTGGCTCATGCTTTAGCTAAGAGAGCGGTTTTATCCACAAATTATGATGTATGGGTAGAAGAACTACCTAGTGATTTAGAGGATGTATTCCTTTTTTATTTTTCTATTTTAGCTGAATAATATGGACTTACTATTTTCTCAAAAAAAAAAATTGCTTAAAATATAAGTTTATAGATTATATATTAAATTATATATGATTGATACAAAATTTGATATATGTATTAAGAATATAAAGAATATGCAATTCAACGGTTAGATTTTCAAAATATGTAGTAATGTTTATTTTATTGAGTAAAGTTGTAGCCTTAAATTGCAACCAATTTTGTAACTAAACTTTGTCAATTTTTAAAAAGATAAAATTTAGTTACAAACTTAGTTGTAGCCTTAGGTTACCACCTTACTTAATATTTTTTTTTATTGGAGGTGAATTTTGACAAATCCAACATTGGATATCTTCTTTTTATATCCTTCATACTTGCAAAATTTCTAGAAAATTAAAAATCAATAGCTATGTTATCAATAAATTGTTTAAATTGTAAGTTTTTGTAGCTAAAAATTATGTATAAAATATAAACTCATAAATCATATAGTAAATAATATTTGATTGACACAAAATTTAACATGTGCATTAAAAGCGTAAAGAACATGCAATTCAATAATTAGATTTTCAAAATATGTAATAATTTTTATTTTATTGAGTAAGGTTGTAATTTTAGACTACAACTAATTTTGTAGCTAAACTTTGTCTTTTTAAAAATAGCAGTTTTGGGTGTAAATTCCAAAAAATGAGTTAACTATTTTGTTAAGGTTATCTTACCATTTTTCCTATAATAAATGTTTTTTTTATTGAAAATATGTAATTAAGCTTAACAATTGCATTAATAATAACAACAATAATGATATTGTCATTATTGAAACTAATGGAGAGAAGTTTATCAAATTTAAAATAAATAAATAAATAAAAACTCATCAAGAGAAAGATATTAAAATGATTAGGAAAATAATTATATTAAAATGTTCGTGGTCAATAATTATATTAAAATGAAAATATTGTTTACAACCCACAAATGGACCGAGTTATCTTGTCACAAATAAATTTCATCTCCTCATCTTGTATATTCTCAATGTTTGCTTGTATGCTACTACCTTCTTCACTACTAATGCTTCTTGGTCTGTCCAAGTCATGCTTATCCCAATTGAATCCCTCATCCTCTCCCTATCAGTTTTTTTTTTAAAATAAAATTATGCAAAACACAAGTAGCAACCATAATGTTTCTTTGGTCTTAAATGTCATAAGATGACATTTCCTTCAAAATTTTCCATCTATTCTTCTACACTCCAAAAGTTCGCTCAATTGCACTTCTATATGATGAGTGAACATAGTTAAACCTCTCTTCTATGTGATTCCCTTGACCAGCTCATCGAAAATCTGAAGATGGTACCTTTGTCCCGTATAAGGTGGCAAATATCCTTTCCTTAAGGGTCCGTTTGGTTGGAGGGATGGAAAATTGGGAGGATGGAAAATTATGAGAGGATGGAAAAGTGGGAGGATAGAAAATATTTAGTTTTCTCTCTTGTGTGTTTGGTTGGAGGGGTGGAAAAGTAAGAGGGTGAAAAACTCTTTTGTTTAGTTGGAGAGAAAAGGGAATGATGGAAAATATATATTATATAAATTGACTATTATACCTTTGTTACATAATAGCTAAGAAATAGATTTATTTGTACTCATTAAATAATATAAAATTTACCACATCATATATATATATATATATTTATGTTATTATTTTTATTATTATAATGTAAAAATTACAATAATGTACAAGGTCACGTTGAAAAAAAAAAAAAAAAAGAGAGAGAAGAGAACTTGGACCTCTGGATGTTGGTGTGCTGTGAAGATAAGATGAAATGAGGCAAAAGTGATAAGAGTAACCGCATCAGTTTGTTTAAAAAATTTCGTCTATTTTACACACAAAATTTTATTTTTTCTATTTTACACCATCATTTTTACAAAACACCCATATCAATTTATCTATTATACACACTTTTTTTATTAAAATAATATTTCCCTTCTCTTTTTCTATTATTTCCCAACTACCCCCACCTAAACCCTCCTCCTTTTTACTGATTTGTAATAACACCTTATCTCTTTCTCTTTTTATCTCTATCTCTGCCTCCCTTTCTTCTCCTTCTTCCTTTTTTTTTTTTTTTTTGGTGAGGAGTTGGGGGTAGATGGCCAGATGGAATTTGGACTAAAGTTTTTGGATGAATATGGGTTTGTCAAAAATAAAATGATATCTGGGTGTTTTCTTTTTCTTTTTTTCGTTTCCATTGGCTTTTGATTGAAAATTCTGGCCCACGCTCGGAAAAATTGTGAAGTGAACGAAAGTGCTGTGACTTGTGATTATAAGAAAAGGGTGATTGATGGTAATTTTTTTTTTCCTTTTTTGAGAATCTTTTTCTTTCCTCCTCTTCTTTTACTATTTGAGTTTTATGCTTTTATTATAGATGATGATTTTGGGCAGTGATTTTGAGTTGGTTTTTCTAATTGCTTTTCTGTTATTTTGGGTTAATTTTCTGTTGATTTTGGGTTAATTTTTTGTGCAAGGTTGCGGTGTTTGGTGGTGGTGCTGAGTTTGGTGGTTATTTTCTGCTTCCTTCTTCTTGCTGCGCTGGGTTGTTGTAGACGTTGGAGAGGGCATTTTTGTAAAAGTGCTGTGAGAGCACTTTCTCTCCAGCGTTTTCCTCCCGATTTGGGAGGATGAATTTTGTGGGCCTGGGAGAGAAAATTTTCTCCCGGTTTTCCTTCATTTCCCATTTTCCCTCTTTTGCCAAACAGGAGAAAACAATGTTTTCTACCATATTTTCCTTCCTATGTTTTCCATCCCCCCTAAATTCACCCTAACCAAACACAGTGTAAGGGTATTCAGCATCAACTAAATAATATTTTCATAGTAAAAAAAAAAAATATATATATATATATATATATATATATATATATTAGATGTACATAAATAACATTCTCCATACATATTTAATATATAAAAATATTATATACCCGGTGATGTTTTGGGAAAGTTGGTAGATTGTCGATAGATAGCATCTAAGAAAATACGTGTATCATGTGCTACACCTTCCCATCTAGCCATAACAAGTATGAAAAGTAAATCAAAATTGCATGTTGTCTTCACATTAAAAGATGGCACAACCTTTCTATTATAATATGGAGCTTTCATGTTGTCTTCAATAACAACTTGAATATGTGTATCGTCAATAACACCAATACAGTCCTAAAATAGAATATAAATTTTAGTTACTTAGGAAATAATCTTAACAAATATTAGAAGCAAATTAGAATACATGAAATGAATACTTGAAAGTGTGGCATGTACAATGGATTCTTTTGTATATGTCTTGGAACTACACTAAATGTAGGGTCAAAAGGCTTAAGGATATCCATTGACATTATGTTAAGGCATTTTAGAACTCTATGAATTTGTCTATGTATAGTCTCACCAAAATGTTGGAATCTTTCTTGAACCAACCTATTACATGCTCCTTGTCCAAGTATCATTTAGCATATACCTTCAAGCCTAATATGCCTTGTGTGCCAAAATCCATATGTATGCTATAAAGCATTACACAATTGATGAAAAACACGTGGCTTCATTCTAAACAATTTGAGACATTTTGTTTTATTACCTGTCAAACAATCCATCATTCACATATAGTCAATTTGTTCAAAATCTCTACAAGGTTGTTTATCAATATATTTCATATACGATATTGCTGCATGGCATTCAGCAACAACAAGATCATAAAATTCATCATCATCATCATGTTCATCATTTTCCTCATCATAAGAATGATCATCATCACTATTGTCAATATAATCATTGTAATCCATATGAATGACACCTAAAATATGATAACAAACGATTAGATAAATCACAATAAAGCAAATGTTTAAATGTTCAAAAAATAACCATTAAAAAATTATTAAAATATCACAACAAGTTAAAATACCATAAACAACCACATTATTCAAAGGACAAAATAATAAACCATGAAAAACCTCACAAAGAACACATTTTAAAGCAATTGTCTTCTTATAAACTTTTCACTTGGTAATTAAGTGCCAAATTAGTGTTCCTCTAACAATCTTGCCTTCTCTTGTAGAAACTAAAGTTGTAAATATGGTTATCCCATCATGACAAACATCTCTCTCTTCTCTTGTTTTTGAAAAATACGTGATGCCATGAAGTAGAGTTCGGAACCCTTTCCAATTTCATCTAAGGTGCACACACGTTCCATGACATTACGAATAGTACTACTTGGCTTCATTGAACAAGCTAAGTTCCTTAACTTCACAACATCACATATATGACGACTAAGTTGTTGTGTCAACTATAATGTTGTTCCTCCTTTCTTCCCTTTACCTTGTGTGGATGATGGCAAAGTTCACCTCTTTCCTTTGTCTAGTGTTGGGTTAGGTGGTTGTGTGAGGTTAGGAGTTTGATCTTCATGAATATCATTGTCATTGTCATTTGGAGAAAATGAGTCAGGAGAAGTGTCAGCTAAACCCTTCTTAGGTGTTTCAAGATCATCAAGTAACACACCTAAACTGGGGGGCCATGCTAAATCTCCAATGGCTACAATGTCCTTAAACATGACGTCTAATCAGTCAACATTTTCCAATCCTTTCTCTTGAAATTTTGTAGCCTCGGGTACCTCCTACAAGTTTGAAAATGTGAACAACTCAAATTAGTAAATGGTTTATCTACTAATACAATAGACATACTATGAGTTATACAAAACATACCATTAGCTTCCTCTCCCACCATTCATCGGTTGTAGCTATTGTTCCTTCATCTACATCTCATCTCAATTTAGTTTCACTTCTCTTCAACTTATTCTAAAGTACCCAATCTTTCTTCAACCCATCCCACTTATGCTTACACTTCACCCTAGGATATTCCTTTCCAGTTTTCTTTTCAAAAGTTGCTATAATATTTGTCCAACCTTTTTTTACTAAAGTGGGCTAGGTTAATTACCTTTTGTGGGTTCTTGTTTTGGATGGTACCCAGACCTAATGTTGACAAAGGATCCTGGGCCTCCAAGAATGGGCGTTTGATTGTTGGTTGGATTGGTCCAATTCTCCATGGCCTATTGGGCAACTTATATGAACCAGTTTGTGCACAAGTCACATAGAGCTCCACAAGGCAAAAATGTGATTTTTTTCCTAAGCAATAAAATATCATTGTAAGTGTTTTAATATCGTAAAATGATCTTTTACTCTTATGAAATAAGTAAAATAATTATTCATAATGCTCACAATGACAAAGAGTTGAGTAAAATAATTATTCATAATGCTCACAATGACAAAGAGTTGAGTAAAATAATTATTCATAATGTTCATAATGAGAAAAATATTAAAATAGAATATTTAAGACTTATCTTTTATTGTGTGAACAATTTAAAAAAGAGTTCCTTCACTTGGTTTCTTCGTGATGATTCCATGGAAAAGATGTTGTAGTGGTTCCTCTACTAGCAGTTCCCAGGACGTGGGAAAGATGTTGCAATGGTTCCTCCACCAATGGTTCCCAGGACGTGGGTTCATGGTTCCTCCACCAGTGTTCCTAGGACGTGGGTTCGTGGTTCCTAGGGGTACTAGGTCTTTAATCCATGGAACCCAAAATGTTGGTTCCTTGAACCATTAGATCTTTCTCCATTCTTAATTCTTACCATGCAATGGATTTTTGTCATTTCTCTTTACCTCTGTAGGTCCTGCATAAAAACAACTATACAATACACATATCCTTAAATAATTGTTAGTTCTTCAAGTTAGGATATACATTCTAAAGCATATACATATATGTAAATGAACTTCATATAAATGAGTCACCCATAAGGTCCTTGGCCCCAATTCTCATAGACTTAGTGCTTTGGCACAAGTCTAGTGGGATTTGGAACTCAAGTCCAAGTAGTTTTGCTTGGACATTTCCTTCTAAGGTAATCAAGTGAGGAGGATTTTGTGGCAGAAAGCAATATCTGATGTGTGCATGTTTTTGCACATGTTTCTTTGGAGGCTAAGTGATATTTTGAAAGATCTCAAGGATATAGGATGGAGTCCTCCTCCTTGGTGTTTTTTTTTTCTTTTTTCTTTTCCTCTCCTCCTTGCTGAACTCTTATAACTCTAAAAATTATCCTCTTGGACCTTTGGAACTCCCTTGGAACTCTTCCCCACCCCCCCCCTTTTGCTATACTTTGGTGTTCCTTTTATAGTGGACATGGTTTGGTACTCCAAGCGAGGTTCTCTTCGATCTGTTGGGTAAAACCATATCCTCTGACAGAATCTAAAAGAGTTCCTTGGGTAGAGTTTTAGCTTAGTTTAGAAATTATAGCTTAAAAGAATATTTGGCTTTAGCTACAATTGGAAGATGCCTTCCTGGAAAGTCAAAGGAATATGTGGGATATTCAATGTAATGGGTGACAACTTTGATTGATAAGGACAACTAAGAGGAAGTTGTGGGGAGATGCTATGCACACGGAGGAACTGAGTTAGGCCTTTGGTTTATGCATTCCAAGCAAATACATTAACCAAGGGAAAACTTCAAGATCCTCCTTTCACTAAAAGTCACTCCCCTACTGGCCAAACAACTTCTCCCTTACTACCAATTCGAGATCCCATGGGCTTGGACCATGGGTTACAAAGATGATACTGTTAGGGTTTGTCCCCTAAAATCCAATTTATTGGCATGTTATAAATAATTAAATTGTTTAATTATATGAGACTATTTATAAATGAATTAATGGGACATTATCATAATTCTTGAGATGCATTGTATGTGATTTAGTCACAGAAGATATAAACTACAAGTTCCTTGTAAACTCAAAATATAGTTCGTAGTCGGTGATGAAATTGGGCGTTTCATTTGTGAAGACTATAATGCATCAACTAAGATGGTTTGTCTTGATCATGGAAGTGGAGACTTCTAGTTGATGTGTTGATATGCATATTGAATTGGACTACTGTGATATTAATTATTCAATTAATAACTGTTATATGAATAATTAATCTCATGACTTCTAATTTCATAGACTCTCAATCTTGAGAGGATAGTGAACCTGATCATGAAATATAGGTTACTTTGATATATCAGGAGTAAGATCTAATTTAAAGGTCAAAACCTCAGTATGTTGGGTAACCACACGAAGTGTTGAGGGAACACATATTCTCAAGATGGAATCCATAATCTCTTTCTATAGAGACATGAAATATCCCCTTGAGATAAGTTTAATGGAAATTGGTTATTCAAGGCTGGCCACATTAGTAAAGAGTTACTAAAGTTCATATTTTATGAAATTAGATTTCATAAATATGAATAACTAAAAGATTAAACTGGGTACTCAAGGAATAAAATAGTTGTTTACAAAGTGATAGTTTATTATGACTTTGTTTACTATGGATATTTCATGGAAATGTCAAATGATATCATATTAGAGTCTTGGGAAAAAAAATTATTAATAAGGCTTAGAGTGCAATTATATTTCTATAGTGGTACTTGTTATAAAATTAATTGTAACTTTGGGCTTGTCAATAGTTGACAGGTAAGTCTGAGGCCCATTGGAGCTAGAGCCTTATTAGTTCTTTTAGTCCCATCCCAAGTCACATACTAAAACCCAATTGGGCTGGCCCAAAAGGCTAACCTAATTAGATAATCAGTTATTTATTTAATAAAAGTTATTAAATAAAGTAACTGCTAAGGTAGTTAATGTGTACGTATGATTTCAAGAATAGAAAATATTTTTTCTTTATAGAATCTTGAAAATACATTTTTCCAAAGGAAAATCAACGTACACAAGAACTAATTGAGAGACTACTCATCTTGGGTACCGTGTAGAATTGAGATGAAGATTAAAGGTATTCTTAAGTTTTGTTTTTGAATTTCACTGCATCAAGGTATGCTTTCTTTTCTTTGTTCTAGAATTTAAGATTACATGTTATCTCTCATGAATGAAGTAGATCCTTGTGTTGCTTCCGCTGTGGGTTTTGTATGAGATGCAAAACCAGTTTTTTCAATAGATACTTGGTTTGCCTTGCTAGGTACTTGGTAACTTTTGTTGGAAATCTGAACATACATCTTGGCTTTCCCATGTGTCAGCCAAGGTCTTATTCTCAAGGCTTTAAAAGGATATATCAAGGTCCTAGGGCCTTGATTTTGACTCTTCTAGGTTTGGCTTTTTCCTAGAAATTGCATAGATTCCTCCTTACAATGGGCGAGCATGGAAAGTCTCTGACCATCCTCCCCTTTGCTGCATGTCCTCTGCTTGACCAAGATCCCTCGATTCCTTTGTCAGATACTAAACCCAAGGATATCACTTGTCCTTTCTGCTTCTCTCTACCTCTTGATTTCGACAAGATATCTAACAAAATTTTCTTCTTTTCCTTCTTTCAAGGATACATGTGAGTGACTTGTTCTATCTTTTGGGTTGCCCACGTCATTTTCAGGATCTTCTAGACTATCCATGTTATTCTTAGGATCTTCTAGGCTTTCTTTCAAAGGATCTACTTCTTGGATGGTGGAGATCCTACTTGTGGCCTAAGTCTACGTCCTCTTCTTTTTTACTCTTTTTTCTTTCTTTTTCCTTCTTTTTAGGTCTTTAGGCCCTTATGGTTCTTCTTAACTTCATGAAATGGGCATTATTTTGTTAAGGATGGAATGAGCTTCCTTGTCACATTTTGGTCCTCAAAATTTAGCCCCCCGAGCTCGTGGGTTACCTGTAGCGCACGCACGAGAAAAAGAAATGGTTCTTGGATACTTTCCTAGCTTGTAGAACTAATGTGTAGACCAAATAATTCTTGAGGGAAACTCCATAGGAATTGTTGCACTTGCTCTATAAAAGGAACTAACATATTGCCAAATATTAGAATTCATCTTCATGTTAGTATTAAGCTCTAGTTCGGTATTTGATTTTCCCCATAAAACAAATCAAACTTGTCAAAATGACAAGTAAGGATTAATGAAATATGCATATATAGTCAAATTATATTGGTATTGCATTTGATGGTAAGAGTATATTTCAAACACTAGTGTTTGCTAGCAATTCTAGGATATGTTTTTTTTTTTTTTTTTTTTTTGAAAGTAGCATACAAAAATCATGTTGAATGCATATTCAATCTCAATATAAGATGGCATTGTTTTGTCAACAAGATTTTGTTCGTTTTACAAATAGAAGCTAGAGTGAGGGAAGCCCCCATGAACTTTGTCAAAGTATTCTATGCATTGTAGTATATGTTTGTTGTGGCTTGGAAGAATCACACCATGATGTTTACCACATGAGATTTTTAGTCTGTGAATAGTGGCTTACCAATGGGACCATGATATCATAAATCATTGAATCATATATACATGCTAATTTAGAGTCCAAGAACATCATACAATCAAGGCTAGCTACTCTTCTAAAAATGTATTAAGAGATTAGAAACTTCCCTGAGGACATGGCTTAGGAGGCTTAAGAACATCCCCACGCATTGCTTTAGCTAAGGACCCTACTCTGGTGGATGCTCTTGATCTTTGCCTACTCTTTTTCCAGATTGTGAGAGATTGTATAGTATTTCAAATTGCAGCAAATTATTCACATATCATGCTGCCAATTATATTGTTGTTGAATTGCTACATACCATATAGTTCATGATCCAAAGAAAATAATAGTGGCTGAACTTATGTAAAGTAAAGTTTCCACTAGACTTCTTAATTTTCATCAAGTGAAAGATATATCTAAAGAAAATTCTTAATCTTATTTTAGCCCCCAGTGTATGCACTAGAAAATCCAATTGCCAAATAAGTCATAGCAATAAAGATTACTTCATGTATATGAAACCATATGGGGATTTCAATCATGTGGGGATTTCAATCATGTAAGAATTCCAAATTTTTGTTTTTTTGATAATTGATCATGTAAGAAGACCAAAATATTAGGATTTCCATCTCAATCCGTATGAATAAATTACTAGTGCATAGGTGATACCTTTTGCATAACATTTTATAGTGTTTTGATATACTTAAACATGGTATTAATGAGTGGGCTTACCGAAAGGGTACCTTCCTTTAGTTGAATTAATGTACCTCCAAAATTTTGCACCTTGTAGGAGGAGAGAAATGTTGCTAGCTGGTTTGCAGTGTCGTTAACTAATCTCGTTGTGTAGAGATTTGCAAAACTATCCATTGTAGACACCGCATCATAGTGCTCTCTTGGATGCTTTGAATGAGAAAGAGGTGTCTATAGAAACCACACCCCAAGAAGTGTTATCTCTTATGGGAATCGAGGCTCCCCTTCACCTTTTACTTGCCTTTTCTGATGAGGACCTTCCTCCTGAAGGAGCCATTCACACTAGACCTTTGCAAATTACCATTTAGTGTATGGGTGCCAAAGTTCCGATGGTGCTTATTGATAATGGATCTGCATTGAATGTATGCCCTCTTAGGACCGCTATCACTATTGGTTTAGATATGGAGACTATCATCCCCTCTCCTTTGATTGTTAGGGCATATGATAACACTTCAAGTAAACTTATGGGAACCTTCAAAGCTCCTTGTAAGGTTTGCCCATTGGAAACAATTGTGGAGTTTCACGTCATGGATATCAATCCCAACTATAACCTTTTCTTAGGAAGGGCATGGCTTCACCCTATTGTGGCTATCCCCTCTTTACACCAAAAGATGAAGATCCCATGGAAGGGAGGAATTGCTGTAGTGCTTGGTGATGGTGAAATCCTAGCATCGATTTGTGGACTTGAAGAAGAAGGAAGTGAGCTTCAAATGAGTGGCTTCGATTTTGTGAACATGGCTGATTATGGATTGAAGGATGAAAGGTATACTTTGGATTTGGTCTTATATTATAGTCATGAGGTGATTGCGATGATGAAGAACATGAGATATATGCCTAGTATGGGTCTTGGAAAAGAAGGAAAATGGGTGGCTGAATTCCCCAATTTCAAGACTCAACTGACCAAGGAAAGTTTAGGATTCTTTGGAGGCTGTGACGGAATCAAGAAAAATCTCGGTACCCTCAATGGAAACTTTGTGAAAGAAGGGTGAGACTTTCCTTTTTGTGGCTTTCCTGAGCTTTGGGTAGGCAAAGATGGAAAAGTGTATCCAAGATGGGAGATATTTTTCAAATGAGAAGCTCACTTTTAAGGAGAAGCCTACCATAATGATCAAAGAGGTTCCAAAAGAAGTCAACTGGATGAATTACATGGATGCTGAAGCAATGGAGGCTATGCTGAAGATGGAGGGGGATGTGTTTGCCATTGCCATCAAGGAGCCAAATGATCCTTCTACCTTCATTGTGCTTGCTGTAGGGCAACTCAATAATTGGACTTGGGCTGGATTTTCTAAGAATGGGAAATTTTTTTTTTGTAATGCAAGTCCCGATGTACTTTTCAATATTTTCAATAAGATAAATTCTAATTTGACTTATTTTGATGTGTCTCATAATATTGAAATTCTGCACTTAAATGATTCAAATGAATTTAAAAATGAAATTAATAAACAATTGGAAAAGAAAATTGAACCTATGGAACCAACTTTTGAAACTCTTAATTTGGGCAATAATGAGAGTCAATGTTTAATTAAAATTGACTCAACCTTAAATGAAGAACAAACAAAACATTTCAGGGATCTCCTCATAGAATTCCAAATGTTTGCATGGTTCTATGAAGATTTTCCCGGAATCGATCCCAAGATAGCCCAACATCACATTGATACCTATGCTCACATAGTGCCTGTTAAGCAAAAGTTGAGGTGTATGAGAATTGAATGACTCCTAAAGATCGAAGAAGAGGTCACAAAATAGTTGAAAGTAGGGTTCATTAAGCCTGTGCACCAAGCCGAATGGATAGCCAATGTTGTGCCTGTAGACACCGCATTTTGTGTCCCTTATGAATTAGGCCCTCGTTCTCCAATAATGTTGAATTCTAAGACCCAAGGTTGGTTTAGGGCTCAATCAGAATTTAAATTAACTTGAGAAATATTAAAATGAAAAATATAACTTTTAATAAGCAAATAAATATTTTTTTTGGAAAAATAAGGCCAAGGAAACCCTCACTCGCACACAAGAATCGGCTTGCGCACATAAGAATCGGCCTGCGCACGCAGGCCTGATCTTGCGCATGCATAGTGAATTATAGAAACCTAAACAAAGCAAATTTTCTACATTAATGTTAAGGTTTGGAACGAATCCCACATCATCTGAGAGTCGTTCCAAACTCCTATTTTCACACTATAAGTAACCTTACATGGTATATTTTCAAGAGGACATAGAAATTTTATAGGAAAGCATTAAGATTCACTAGAAATAGTGAATCAAAAAGGGAATTTTTCACTAAACATCCTCAAGTTAGTTCTCTTTGATTAAAGCCTTTTCTGGCCTTGATATTTGAGTTTAAGATTATTAATCACTTTTTTTTTTTTGGGTTAATTGTTAATATATTTAATTGAGGGGAATGGTCAAAAATCAATCTTGAAGAGCTTTTATTTGAGATATAGTTCTAAATTTTTTCTTTTTCTTTTCCTTAGTTTAATTCTATTTTTTTTTTTTTTTTTGCTTGTTTTATGTTTTAATATGTCTATTTAGTTTAGGTTTAGATAGTTGTATGTTTTAAAAGCATGTTAGGTTGCTAGAATTTATGTTTAAGAGTTCTACCATGTTTTTGTTTTTTTAAGGTGTTTGGGCAGGGACCCATGTGCACATAATCTTGCATGTGCATGTAGGCTTGATTATGCGCACGCAGGGTTGTTCATGCGAGCTTGCCCAGAAACCCTAATTTTTATTTATTTGCTTTCGCTTCTACTTTTACATGTACATTTCTGTTTAGCCTTTTTTTTTTTTTTTTTTAATTTTTTAATTTTTTTAATTTTTATGCTTTCAAAGCTTTCGTTTCACAAGTTTAATTGCTTGTTTGCGTTCACATGTTAGAATTAGGGTTTTATTGTTTTAATGCTATGAACATGCATTCACATGCTCATGCATGATGCCATAGGTGCTGAGTTGCTGCAAGGTAAGTAATAGGTAAGTCATGCATTCAATGTACATGCATAGTTAGGTTTGATGATATAGTTGTGATATTGATGCCTTGGATGATGACATGTTTTGATTGGCTTTGTTTCTACCTTTGTTCTTAATACTCACATGTTTTTACCTTGGATGGATATGATATGATGCTATGATTAGATGTGTGCTAGGGTTTGTGATGTGATGAAGCATGATTAGATGTATGTTAGGTGATGTCATGCTAAATGAATGATTAGATGTATGTTAGGCTTTATTTGATAAGCATGATAGATGTATGGTTAGGGATGTTTGATGCTATGTTGATTGTTATATTTATGCTAGTGTGTGTGTGAGTTAGAAATAAGTTTTGAGTATGCCTTTAATAGGGTTAAGACATAAGACACAATGAGAGGAAGCCAACCTTAGGATTAGGCAGTTTTGGGTGCCTAACACCTTCCCAAGACTGTACCTTATCTCCGAACCCATATCTTTAGTAGTAAGATTAATGGTCATTTCTTGAGAGGATGCTATATATATGGTTCCTAGGCCATTGCAAAAACTAGGTGGCGACTCCCCCCCCCCCCTTGTGATGAAGCATGATTAGATGTATGTTA